>NW_027223716.1:277710-411024 GCF_029378745.1 Bos indicus
AATCTCTTGGAGCTCACTGGGTGGACTAAAGGGAGTCAAGCCTCCTGAGGCGTTTGGAGAGAGGTCGCGAGATTGGTCTCTAGGCCATGCAGGAGACGAAGGCCCTCATCTCGCGATGACGGGGGAGTCTTGGGGTTGTTCTCGAGCGGCGGCCCCAGTGTGCGCTTTCTCACGAGGTACGACGGCGAGGTCAGTGAGCCTCTCGTGGGGCGCCAGGGAAGTCGGGTCTCCATGCGAGTGGCGAGGGCGAGCGCCTCATTGCTCTCGAGCCATGGTAGGGTGCCGGGGACCAGCCCCGGCTGATCCAGGGTATTCGAAGGAGAGACGGCGTAGGCGAAGATCAGGAAACCACTGCTTAATTAAATGTTAATTAAGGATATAAAGAGTAATAGAATGAGGATAGCTCAGTGAGGAAATTCAGTGGAGAAAAGAGGCTGAATAATTCAGCCAGAAGGTAAGAGAAAGAACGACATGGTGAGACCAAGTTTCGGTGAACAAGGCCCGCACTTTATTTTTCAAAGTAGTTTTTATACCTTAAGTTATGCATAGAGGATAATGGGGGAAGGGGTCGAGTCTTGCAGCAAACCAGGCTTTCTTCCTGCAAACTTATCATATGCAAAAGCTTAGGTGATTTGCATCATCTTCTGGCCCGGAGGCCTGTTAACATTTTAAGACCTTTTCTTCAGAAAACTTATTTTTCTCTAAAGGTGGTTGGTCAGGAGCCACCCTCCAAAAAAGCATTAGATAAAGTTGCATTCCTACAGAGCAAAGGTGTGGTGGGCTATAACAAGAAAAAGAATTAACTCAAGGGTCCCAGGTTACAAACATTAAAGCTACTACTTACACCAATTATATTAATCAATACACTGCCAGGGACACAGCAGGTAAGGGATATGGAAACTTAGCAGCAAACAATGGCCCAACAAGTGAAAAACCATTCACCAATACAATTTCTAATCAATCTTGTAACTACTCAAAAGAATCTGTGTTTAGACAGTTTAGAACATCTCCTGCCTCTCACAGTTGGGAGGCTCTGAACAATCCCATGTGGCCGGAAAAACCTATTCAGGCAGGCTAGAGGATTTCCAAAGGAGTTTGTAGGTTAAACACTGTCACACCCAGGAATTATTAACTGGAACTGTAAGCTAACTCTTTTTTCAGAGAGAGGTAGTGGGGGAGAGCCCCCCGTAAAGTCAGAGGTTTAGGTGAAAGCACAAGCAGAAAGTAGGCAGACTCTGGTTTTGGGGGTATATGCTCGAGAATTTCCAGGGGGACTCCTGAAGCTCGATCCCGCCTTTGCGTATGCCGAGCCTCCTTCCTCATGACCTTTGTCATGGGCGGAGTTCCTCACTGGCTCCCAGCAGTGATAGAATTCCAGTGGAGCTATTCCAGATCCTGAAAGATGATGCTGTGGAAAGTGCTGCACTCAATATGCAATATGCAATATGCACTCAATATGCAATATGCCGGCTCACGGCAGTAGGGGAATCTGGCCTCGAGACGTGTTGAAGAAGGTCTCTCGAGGTCTTTCTCGGGTTGAGGCAGGACACCCTGGGGTCCCTCGACTTGTGCAGGTGACCTCAGGGGGCTTCTCATGGTGGCTCTGAGAAGTCAGGGAAACTGGAGGTGGGAGGGGCCTCTCGGCACTCCACTGGGTTTGGTGCATTGGAAGAGGGCCTCATCTCCAGTTGAGGCAGGAACCTCAGGGTTCCTCTGACTTCAGACTCCGATCGCAAGGTCCCTGCAGACTTGGGACAGGAGAGTCAGGCCTCGTCTTGGGTTGAGGCATGGAACTCCGCTTGCCTCTCGAGGTGTTCCCGGGGAGACAGGCCACTTGTCGAGCGGTATTTGGAACCTGGGGGTCTTTTCCCGACGATGCACGGGCGAGTCACTGCCCCTTCGTGTTGACTTCATTCACAGGGTGGAGTTCGAAGAGGTGTCCGGGCATCGGGTTCTTATCAAGAGGGGACCGGGAAATCGGGGTCCTTCGGAATGTGGAACCACCCACGAGGCCACGTCTGGAATGTCGTCGTGAGACCGGCCTCATCCTGAGGTGCGACCGGAAGGTCGGGAACCCCTTCCAGACAAAGCAGGGGAGTCGACCCTCCTGTCCAGATCAGGAGGGTAGAAGGGGCTCAGAGGAAGTGGTGCGGGAAAACCTCGGTGTTCCTCTTGAGGGAGACCGGGATGTCGGGGCACTTTGTGGGTCGCATCAAGGGTGCCAAGTACCGTTTCGACCTCCAATACCTAACGTGGGACTTCTCCTGAGACACTGTAGCGGGAAAGGGCTTCATCTTGCGATGACGGGGGAACCACGTGGATTTTCTCGAGTTGCAGCGGGATTCTCGAGTTACGACGGGGAATTCAGGATGCCTCTTGTGTTGGCCCAGGGAAGTCCAATCTTCCATTCGAGTTGCGAAGGAAAGCTGGGGATTGCTCTCGAGTGACTGCAGGGCCAATAGACCTCATCTAGGCTTGTGTCCAGAAGCCAATGTTCCTCTCCAGGGGCGAAAGGGATCTCGGGGTTGCATTCCAGACGCACCCGGGGAGACAGGCATCCATCTCGAGTGGAAGCAAAGAACCCCGCTCTGCTCTCGAGTCGCGACGGGTATCTCTTGGAGCTCACTGGGTGGACTAAAGGGAGTCAAGCCTCCTGAGGCGTTTGGAGAGAGGTCGAGAGACTGGTCTCTAGGCCATACAGGAGACGAAGGCCCTCAAGTCGCGATGACGGGGGAGGCTCGGGGTTGTTCTCGAGCGGCGGCCCCAGTGTGCGGTTTCTCGCGAGGTACGACGGCGAGGTCAGTGAGCCTCTCGTGGGGCGGCAAGGAAGTCGGGTCTCCATGCGAATGGCGAGGGGGAGCGCGTCTTTACTCTCAAGTCATAGTAGGGAATCTGGCCTCGAGACGTGTTGAAGAAGGTCTCTCGAGGTCTTTCTCGGGTTGAGGCAGGACACCCTGGGGTCCCTCGACTTGTGCAGGTGACCTCAGGGGGCTTCTCATGGTGGCTCTGAGAAGTCAGGGAAACTGGAGGTGGGAGGGGCCTCTCGGCACTCCACTGGGTTTGGTGCATTGGAAGAGGGCCTCATCTCCAGTTGAGGCAGGAACCTCAGGGTTCCTCTGACTTCAGACTCCGATCGCAAGGTCCCTGCAGACTTGGGACAGGAGAGTCAGGCCTCGTCTTGGGTTGAGGCATGGAACTCCGCTTGCCTCTCGAGGTGTTCCCGGGGAGACAGGCCACTTGTCGAGCGGTATTTGGAACCTGGGGGTCTTTTCCCGACGATGCACGGGCGAGTCACTGCCCCTTCGTGTTGACTTCATTCACAGGGTGGAGTTCGAAGAGGTGTCCGGGCATCGGGTTCTTATCAAGAGGGGACCGGGAAATCGGGGTCCTTCGGAATGTGGAACCACCCACGAGGCCACGTCTGGAATGTCGTCGTGAGACCGGCCTCATCCTGAGGTGCGACCGGAAGGTCGGGAACCCCTTCCAGACAAAGCAGGGGAGTCGACCCTCCTGTCCAGATCAGGAGGGTAGAAGAGGCTCAGAGGAAGTGTTGCCGGAAAACTTCGGTGTTCCTCTCGAGGGAGACCGGGATGTCGGGGCACTTTGTGGGTCGCATCAAGGGTGACAAGTACCGTTTCGAACTCCAATTCCTAAAGTGGGACTTCTCCTGAGACGCTGTAGCGGCACAGGGCTACATCTTGCGATGACGGGGGAACCACGTGGTTTTTCTCGAGGTGTAGCAGGATTCTCGAATTACGACGGGGAATTCAGGATGCCTCTTGTGTTGGCCCAGGGAAGTCCAATCTTCCATTCGAGTTGCGAAGGAAAGCTGGGGATTGCTCTCGAGTGACTGCAGGGCCAATAGACCTCATCTAGGCTTGTGTCCAGAAGCCAGTGTTCCTCTCCAGGGGCGACAGGGATCTCGGGGTTGCATTCCAGACACACCCGGGGAGACAGGCATCCATCTCGAGTGGAAGCAAAGAACCCCGCTCTGCTCTCGAGTCGCGACGGGTATCTCTTGGAGCTCACTGGGTGGACTAAAGGGAGTCAAGCCTCCTGAGGCGTTTGGAGAGAGGTCGCGAGATTGGTCTCTAGGCCATGCAGGAGACGAAGGCCCTCATCTCGCGATGACGGGGGAGTCTTGGGGTTGTTCTCGAGCGGCGGCCCCAGTGTGCGCTTTCTCACGAGGTACGACGGCGAGGTCAGTGAGCCTCTCGTGGGGCGCCAGGGAAGTCGGGTCTCCATGCGAGTGGCGAGGGCGAGCGCGTCATTGCTCTCGAGCCATGGTAGGGTGCCGGGGACCAGCCCCGGCTGATCCAGGGTATTCGAAGGAGAGACGGCGTAGGCGAAGATCAGGAAACCACTGCTTAATTAAATGTTAATTAAGGATATAAAGAGTAATAGAATGAGGATAGCTCAGTGAGGAAATTCAGTGGAGAAAAGAGGCTGAATAATTCAGCCAGAAGGTAAGAGAAAGAACGACATGGTGAGACCAAGTTTCGGTGAACAAGGCCCGCACTTTATTTTTCAAAGTAGTTTTTATACCTTAAGTTATGCATAGAGGATAATGGGGGAAGGGGTCGAGTCTTGCAGCAAACCAGGCTTTCTTCCTGCAAACTTATCATATGCAAAAGCTTAGGTGATTTGCATCATCTTCTGGCCCGGAGGCCTGTTAACATTTTAAGACCTTTTCTTCAGAAAACTTATTTTTCTCTAAAGGTGGTTGGTCAGGAGCCACCCTCCAAAAAAGCATTAGATAAAGTTGCATTCCTACAGAGCAAAGGTGTGGTGGGCTATAACAAGAAAAAGAATTAACTCAAGGGTCCCAGGTTACAAACATTAAAGCTACTACTTACACCAATTATATTAATCAATACACTGCCAGGGACACAGCAGGTAAGGGATATGGAAACTTAGCAGCAAACAATGGCCCAACAAGTGAAAAACCATTCACCAATACAATTTCTAATCAATCTTGTAACTCCTCAAAAGAATCTGTGTTTAGACAGTTTAGAACATCTCCTGCCTCTCACAGTTGGGAGGCTCTGAACAATCACATGTGGCCGGAAAAACCTATTCAGGCAGGCTAGAGGATTTCCAAAGGAGTTTGTAGGTTAAACACTGTCACACCCAGGAATTATTAACTGGAACTGTAAGCTAACTCTTTTTTCAGAGAGAGGTAGTGGGGGAGAGCCCCCCGTAAAGTCAGAGGTTTAGGTGAAAGCACAAGCAGAAAGTAGGCAGACTCTGGTTTTGGGGGTATATGCTCGAGAATTTCCAGGGGGACTCCTGAAGCTCGATCCCGCCTTTGCGTATGCCGAGCCTCCTTCCTCATGACCTTTGTCATGGGCGGAGTTCCTCACTGGCTCCCAGCAGTGATAGAATTCCAGTGGAGCTATTCCAGATCCTGAAAGATGATGCTGTGGAAAGTGCTGCACTCAATATGCAATATGCAATATGCACTCAATATGCAATATGCCGGCTCACGGCAGTAGGGGAATCTGGCCTCGAGACGTGTTGAAGAAGGTCTCTCGAGGTCTTTCTCGGGTTGAGGCAGGACACCCTGGGGTCCCTCGACTTGTGCAGGTGACCTCAGGGGGCTTCTCATGGTGGCTCTGAGAAGTCAGGGAAACTGGAGGTGGGAGGGGCCTCTCGGCACTCCACTGGGTTTGGTGCATTGGAAGAGGGCCTCATCTCCAGTTGAGGCAGGAACCTCAGGGTTCCTCTGACTTCAGACTCCGATCGCAAGGTCCCTGCAGACTTGGGACAGGAGAGTCAGGCCTCGTCTTGGGTTGAGGCATGGAACTCCGCTTGCCTCTCGAGGTGTTCCCGGGGAGACAGGCCACTTGTCGAGCGGTATTTGGAACCTGGGGGTCTTTTCCCGACGATGCACGGGCGAGTCACTGCCCCTTCGTGTTGACTTCATTCACAGGGTGGAGTTCGAAGAGGTGTCCGGGCATCGGGTTCTTATCAAGAGGGGACCGGGAAATCGGGGTCCTTCGGAATGTGGAACCACCCACGAGGCCACGTCTGGAATGTCGTCGTGAGACCGGCCTCATCCTGAGGTGCGACCGGAAGGTCGGGAACCCCTTCCAGACAAAGCAGGGGAGTCGACCCTCCTGTCCAGATCAGGAGGGTAGAAGAGGCTCAGAGGAAGTGTTGCCGGAAAACTTCGGTGTTCCTCTCGAGGGAGACCGGGATGTCGGGGCACTTTGTGGGTCGCATCAAGGGTGACAAGTACCGTTTCGAACTCCAATTCCTAAAGTGGGACTTCTCCTGAGACGCTGTAGCGGCACAGGGCTACATCTTGCGATGACGGGGGAACCACGTGGTTTTTCTCGAGGTGTAGCAGGATTCTCGAATTACGACGGGGAATTCAGGATGCCTCTTGTGTTGGCCCAGGGAAGTCCAATCTTCCATTCGAGTTGCGAAGGAAAGCTGGGGATTGCTCTCGAGTGACTGCAGGGCCAATAGACCTCATCTAGGCTTGTGTCCAGAAGCCAGTGTTCCTCTCCAGGGGCGACAGGGATCTCGGGGTTGCATTCCAGACACACCCGGGGAGACAGGCATCCATCTCGAGTGGAAGCAAAGAACCCCGCTCTGCTCTCGAGTCGCGACGGGTATCTCTTGGAGCTCACTGGGTGGACTAAAGGGAGTCAAGCCTCCTGAGGCGTTTGGAGAGAGGTCGCGAGATTGGTCTCTAGGCCATGCAGGAGACGAAGGCCCTCATCTCGCGATGACGGGGGAGTCTTGGGGTTGTTCTCGAGCGGCGGCCCCAGTGTGCGCTTTCTCACGAGGTACGACGGCGAGGTCAGTGAGCCTCTCGTGGGGCGCCAGGGAAGTCGGGTCTCCATGCGAGTGGCGAGGGCGAGCGCCTCATTGCTCTCGAGCCATGGTAGGGTGCCGGGGACCAGCCCCGGCTGATCCAGGGTATTCGAAGGAGAGACGGCGTAGGCGAAGATCAGGAAACCACTGCTTAATTAAATGTTAATTAAGGATATAAAGAGTAATAGAATGAGGATAGCTCAGTGAGGAAATTCAGTGGAGAAAAGAGGCTGAATAATTCAGCCAGAAGGTAAGAGAAAGAACGACATGGTGAGACCAAGTTTCGGTGAACAAGGCCCGCACTTTATTTTTCAAAGTAGTTTTTATACCTTAAGTTATGCATAGAGGATAATGGGGGAAGGGGTCGAGTCTTGCAGCAAACCAGGCTTTCTTCCTGCAAACTTATCATATGCAAAAGCTTAGGTGATTTGCATCATCTTCTGGCCCGGAGGCCTGTTAACATTTTAAGACCTTTTCTTCAGAAAACTTATTTTTCTCTAAAGGTGGTTGGTCAGGAGCCACCCTCCAAAAAAGCATTAGATAAAGTTGCATTCCTACAGAGCAAAGGTGTGGTGGGCTATAACAAGAAAAAGAATTAACTCAAGGGTCCCAGGTTACAAACATTAAAGCTACTACTTACACCAATTATATTAATCAATACACTGCCAGGGACACAGCAGGTAAGGGATATGGAAACTTAGCAGCAAACAATGGCCCAACAAGTGAAAAACCATTCACCAATACAATTTCTAATCAATCTTGTAACTCCTCAAAAGAATCTGTGTTTAGACAGTTTAGAACATCTCCTGCCTCTCACAGTTGGGAGGCTCTGAACAATCACATGTGGCCGGAAAAACCTATTCAGGCAGGCTAGAGGATTTCCAAAGGAGTTTGTAGGTTAAACACTGTCACACCCAGGAATTATTAACTGGAACTGTAAGCTAACTCTTTTTTCAGAGAGAGGTAGTGGGGGAGAGCCCCCCGTAAAGTCAGAGGTTTAGGTGAAAGCACAAGCAGAAAGTAGGCAGACTCTGGTTTTGGGGGTATATGCTCGAGAATTTCCAGGGGGACTCCTGAAGCTCGATCCCGCCTTTGCGTATGCCGAGCCTCCTTCCTCATGACCTTTGTCATGGGCGGAGTTCCTCACTGGCTCCCAGCAGTGATAGAATTCCAGTGGAGCTATTCCAGATCCTGAAAGATGATGCTGTGGAAAGTGCTGCACTCAATATGCAATATGCAATATGCACTCAATATGCAATATGCCGGCTCACGGCAGTAGGGGAATCTGGCCTCGAGACGTGTTGAAGAAGGTCTCTCGAGGTCTTTCTCGGGTTGAGGCAGGACACCCTGGGGTCCCTCGACTTGTGCAGGTGACCTCAGGGGGCTTCTCATGGTGGCTCTGAGAAGTCAGGGAAACTGGAGGTGGGAGGGGCCTCTCGGCACTCCACTGGGTTTGGTGCATTGGAAGAGGGCCTCATCTCCAGTTGAGGCAGGAACCTCAGGGTTCCTCTGACTTCAGACTCCGATCGCAAGGTCCCTGCAGACTTGGGACAGGAGAGTCAGGCCTCGTCTTGGGTTGAGGCATGGAACTCCGCTTGCCTCTCGAGGTGTTCCCGGGGAGACAGGCCACTTGTCGAGCGGTATTTGGAACCTGGGGGTCTTTTCCCGACGATGCACGGGCGAGTCACTGCCCCTTCGTGTTGACTTCATTCACAGGGTGGAGTTCGAAGAGGTGTCCGGGCATCGGGTTCTTATCAAGAGGGGACCGGGAAATCGGGGTCCTTCGGAATGTGGAACCACCCACGAGGCCACGTCTGGAATGTCGTCGTGAGACCGGCCTCATCCTGAGGTGCGACCGGAAGGTCGGGAACCCCTTCCAGACAAAGCAGGGGAGTCGACCCTCCTGTCCAGATCAGGAGGGTAGAAGAGGCTCAGAGGAAGTGTTGCCGGAAAACTTCGGTGTTCCTCTCGAGGGAGACCGGGATGTCGGGGCACTTTGTGGGTCGCATCAAGGGTGACAAGTACCGTTTCGAACTCCAATTCCTAAAGTGGGACTTCTCCTGAGACGCTGTAGCGGCACAGGGCTACATCTTGCGATGACGGGGGAACCACGTGGTTTTTCTCGAGGTGTAGCAGGATTCTCGAATTACGACGGGGAATTCAGGATGCCTCTTGTGTTGGCCCAGGGAAGTCCAATCTTCCATTCGAGTTGCGAAGGAAAGCTGGGGATTGCTCTCGAGTGACTGCAGGGCCAATAGACCTCATCTAGGCTTGTGTCCAGAAGCCAGTGTTCCTCTCCAGGGGCGACAGGGATCTCGGGGTTGCATTCCAGACACACCCGGGGAGACAGGCATCCATCTCGAGTGGAAGCAAAGAACCCCGCTCTGCTCTCGAGTCGCGACGGGTATCTCTTGGAGCTCACTGGGTGGACTAAAGGGAGTCAAGCCTCCTGAGGCGTTTGGAGAGAGGTCGCGAGATTGGTCTCTAGGCCATGCAGGAGACGAAGGCCCTCATCTCGCGATGACGGGGGAGTCTTGGGGTTGTTCTCGAGCGGCGGCCCCAGTGTGCGCTTTCTCACGAGGTACGACGGCGAGGTCAGTGAGCCTCTCGTGGGGCGCCAGGGAAGTCGGGTCTCCATGCGAGTGGCGAGGGCGAGCGCCTCATTGCTCTCGAGCCATGGTAGGGTGCCGGGGACCAGCCCCGGCTGATCCAGGGTATTCGAAGGAGAGACGGCGTAGGCGAAGATCAGGAAACCACTGCTTAATTAAATGTTAATTAAGGATATAAAGAGTAATAGAATGAGGATAGCTCAGTGAGGAAATTCAGTGGAGAAAAGAGGCTGAATAATTCAGCCAGAAGGTAAGAGAAAGAACGACATGGTGAGACCAAGTTTCGGTGAACAAGGCCCGCACTTTATTTTTCAAAGTAGTTTTTATACCTTAAGTTATGCATAGAGGATAATGGGGGAAGGGGTCGAGTCTTGCAGCAAACCAGGCTTTCTTCCTGCAAACTTATCATATGCAAAAGCTTAGGTGATTTGCATCATCTTCTGGCCCGGAGGCCTGTTAACATTTTAAGACCTTTTCTTCAGAAAACTTATTTTTCTCTAAAGGTGGTTGGTCAGGAGCCACCCTCCAAAAAAGCATTAGATAAAGTTGCATTCCTACAGAGCAAAGGTGTGGTGGGCTATAACAAGAAAAAGAATTAACTCAAGGGTCCCAGGTTACAAACATTAAAGCTACTACTTACACCAATTATATTAATCAATACACTGCCAGGGACACAGCAGGTAAGGGATATGGAAACTTAGCAGCAAACAATGGCCCAACAAGTGAAAAACCATTCACCAATACAATTTCTAATCAATCTTGTAACTCCTCAAAAGAATCTGTGTTTAGACAGTTTAGAACATCTCCTGCCTCTCACAGTTGGGAGGCTCTGAACAATCACATGTGGCCGGAAAAACCTATTCAGGCAGGCTAGAGGATTTCCAAAGGAGTTTGTAGGTTAAACACTGTCACACCCAGGAATTATTAACTGGAACTGTAAGCTAACTCTTTTTTCAGAGAGAGGTAGTGGGGGAGAGCCCCCCGTAAAGTCAGAGGTTTAGGTGAAAGCACAAGCAGAAAGTAGGCAGACTCTGGTTTTGGGGGTATATGCTCGAGAATTTCCAGGGGGACTCCTGAAGCTCGATCCCGCCTTTGCGTATGCCGAGCCTCCTTCCTCATGACCTTTGTCATGGGCGGAGTTCCTCACTGGCTCCCAGCAGTGATAGAATTCCAGTGGAGCTATTCCAGATCCTGAAAGATGATGCTGTGGAAAGTGCTGCACTCAATATGCAATATGCAATATGCACTCAATATGCAATATGCCGGCTCACGGCAGTAGGGGAATCTGGCCTCGAGACGTGTTGAAGAAGGTCTCTCGAGGTCTTTCTCGGGTTGAGGCAGGACACCCTGGGGTCCCTCGACTTGTGCAGGTGACCTCAGGGGGCTTCTCATGGTGGCTCTGAGAAGTCAGGGAAACTGGAGGTGGGAGGGGCCTCTCGGCACTCCACTGGGTTTGGTGCATTGGAAGAGGGCCTCATCTCCAGTTGAGGCAGGAACCTCAGGGTTCCTCTGACTTCAGACTCCGATCGCAAGGTCCCTGCAGACTTGGGACAGGAGAGTCAGGCCTCGTCTTGGGTTGAGGCATGGAACTCCGCTTGCCTCTCGAGGTGTTCCCGGGGAGACAGGCCACTTGTCGAGCGGTATTTGGAACCTGGGGGTCTTTTCCCGACGATGCACGGGCGAGTCACTGCCCCTTCGTGTTGACTTCATTCACAGGGTGGAGTTCGAAGAGGTGTCCGGGCATCGGGTTCTTATCAAGAGGGGACCGGGAAATCGGGGTCCTTCGGAATGTGGAACCACCCACGAGGCCACGTCTGGAATGTCGTCGTGAGACCGGCCTCATCCTGAGGTGCGACCGGAAGGTCGGGAACCCCTTCCAGACAAAGCAGGGGAGTCGACCCTCCTGTCCAGATCAGGAGGGTAGAAGGGCTCAGAGGAAGTGTTGCCGGAAAACTTCGGTGTTCCTCTCGAGGGAGACCGGGATGTCGGGGCACTTTGTGGGTCGCATCAAGGGTGACAAGTACCGTTTCGAACTCCAATTCCTAAAGTGGGACTTCTCCTGAGACGCTGTAGCGGCACAGGGCTACATCTTGCGATGACGGGGGAACCACGTGGTTTTTCTCGAGGTGTAGCAGGATTCTCGAATTACGACGGGGAATTCAGGATGCCTCTTGTGTTGGCCCAGGGAAGTCCAATCTTCCATTCGAGTTGCGAAGGAAAGCTGGGGATTGCTCTCGAGTGACTGCAGGGCCAATAGACCTCATCTAGGCTTGTGTCCAGAAGCCAGTGTTCCTCTCCAGGGGCGACAGGGATCTCGGGGTTGCATTCCAGACACACCCGGGGAGACAGGCATCCATCTCGAGTGGAAGCAAAGAACCCCGCTCTGCTCTCGAGTCGCGACGGGTATCTCTTGGAGCTCACTGGGTGGACTAAAGGGAGTCAAGCCTCCTGAGGCGTTTGGAGAGAGGTCGCGAGATTGGTCTCTAGGCCATGCAGGAGACGAAGGCCCTCATCTCGCGATGACGGGGGAGTCTTGGGGTTGTTCTCGAGCGGCGGCCCCAGTGTGCGCTTTCTCACGAGGTACGACGGCGAGGTCAGTGAGCCTCTCGTGGGGCGCCAGGGAAGTCGGGTCTCCATGCGAGTGGCGAGGGCGAGCGCGTCATTGCTCTCGAGCCATGGTAGGGTGCCGGGGACCAGCCCCGGCTGATCCAGGGTATTCGAAGGAGAGACGGCGTAGGCGAAGATCAGGAAACCACTGCTTAATTAAATGTTAATTAAGGATATAAAGAGTAATAGAATGAGGATAGCTCAGTGAGGAAATTCAGTGGAGAAAAGAGGCTGAATAATTCAGCCAGAAGGTAAGAGAAAGAACGACATGGTGAGACCAAGTTTCGGTGAACAAGGCCCGCACTTTATTTTTCAAAGTAGTTTTTATACCTTAAGTTATGCATAGAGGATAATGGGGGAAGGGGTCGAGTCTTGCAGCAAACCAGGCTTTCTTCCTGCAAACTTATCATATGCAAAAGCTTAGGTGATTTGCATCATCTTCTGGCCCGGAGGCCTGTTAACATTTTAAGACCTTTTCTTCAGAAAACTTATTTTTCTCTAAAGGTGGTTGGTCAGGAGCCACCCTCCAAAAAAGCATTAGATAAAGTTGCATTCCTACAGAGCAAAGGTGTGGTGGGCTATAACAAGAAAAAGAATTAACTCAAGGGTCCCAGGTTACAAACATTAAAGCTACTACTTACACCAATTATATTAATCAATACACTGCCAGGGACACAGCAGGTAAGGGATATGGAAACTTAGCAGCAAACAATGGCCCAACAAGTGAAAAACCATTCACCAATACAATTTCTAATCAATCTTGTAACTCCTCAAAAGAATCTGTGTTTAGACAGTTTAGAACATCTCCTGCCTCTCACAGTTGGGAGGCTCTGAACAATCACATGTGGCCGGAAAAACCTATTCAGGCAGGCTAGAGGATTTCCAAAGGAGTTTGTAGGTTAAACACTGTCACACCCAGGAATTATTAACTGGAACTGTAAGCTAACTCTTTTTTCAGAGAGAGGTAGTGGGGGAGAGCCCCCCGTAAAGTCAGAGGTTTAGGTGAAAGCACAAGCAGAAAGTAGGCAGACTCTGGTTTTGGGGGTATATGCTCGAGAATTTCCAGGGGGACTCCTGAAGCTCGATCCCGCCTTTGCGTATGCCGAGCCTCCTTCCTCATGACCTTTGTCATGGGCGGAGTTCCTCACTGGCTCCCAGCAGTGATAGAATTCCAGTGGAGCTATTCCAGATCCTGAAAGATGATGCTGTGGAAAGTGCTGCACTCAATATGCAATATGCAATATGCACTCAATATGCAATATGCCGGCTCACGGCAGTAGGGGAATCTGGCCTCGAGACGTGTTGAAGAAGGTCTCTCGAGGTCTTTCTCGGGTTGAGGCAGGACACCCTGGGGTCCCTCGACTTGTGCAGGTGACCTCAGGGGGCTTCTCATGGTGGCTCTGAGAAGTCAGGGAAACTGGAGGTGGGAGGGGCCTCTCGGCACTCCACTGGGTTTGGTGCATTGGAAGAGGGCCTCATCTCCAGTTGAGGCAGGAACCTCAGGGTTCCTCTGACTTCAGACTCCGATCGCAAGGTCCCTGCAGACTTGGGACAGGAGAGTCAGGCCTCGTCTTGGGTTGAGGCATGGAACTCCGCTTGCCTCTCGAGGTGTTCCCGGGGAGACAGGCCACTTGTCGAGCGGTATTTGGAACCTGGGGGTCTTTTCCCGACGATGCACGGGCGAGTCACTGCCCCTTCGTGTTGACTTCATTCACAGGGTGGAGTTCGAAGAGGTGTCCGGGCATCGGGTTCTTATCAAGAGGGGACCGGGAAATCGGGGTCCTTCGGAATGTGGAACCACCCACGAGGCCACGTCTGGAATGTCGTCGTGAGACCGGCCTCATCCTGAGGTGCGACCGGAAGGTCGGGAACCCCTTCCAGACAAAGCAGGGGAGTCGACCCTCCTGTCCAGATCAGGAGGGTAGAAGAGGCTCAGAGGAAGTGTTGCCGGAAAACTTCGGTGTTCCTCTCGAGGGAGACCGGGATGTCGGGGCACTTTGTGGGTCGCATCAAGGGTGACAAGTACCGTTTCGAACTCCAATTCCTAAAGTGGGACTTCTCCTGAGACGCTGTAGCGGCACAGGGCTACATCTTGCGATGACGGGGGAACCACGTGGTTTTTCTCGAGGTGTAGCAGGATTCTCGAATTACGACGGGGAATTCAGGATGCCTCTTGTGTTGGCCCAGGGAAGTCCAATCTTCCATTCGAGTTGCGAAGGAAAGCTGGGGATTGCTCTCGAGTGACTGCAGGGCCAATAGACCTCATCTAGGCTTGTGTCCAGAAGCCAGTGTTCCTCTCCAGGGGCGACAGGGATCTCGGGGTTGCATTCCAGACACACCCGGGGAGACAGGCATCCATCTCGAGTGGAAGCAAAGAACCCCGCTCTGCTCTCGAGTCGCGACGGGTATCTCTTGGAGCTCACTGGGTGGACTAAAGGGAGTCAAGCCTCCTGAGGCGTTTGGAGAGAGGTCGCGAGATTGGTCTCTAGGCCATGCAGGAGACGAAGGCCCTCATCTCGCGATGACGGGGGAGTCTTGGGGTTGTTCTCGAGCGGCGGCCCCAGTGTGCGCTTTCTCACGAGGTACGACGGCGAGGTCAGTGAGCCTCTCGTGGGGCGCCAGGGAAGTCGGGTCTCCATGCGAGTGGCGAGGGCGAGCGCCTCATTGCTCTCGAGCCATGGTAGGGTGCCGGGGACCAGCCCCGGCTGATCCAGGGTATTCGAAGGAGAGACGGCGTAGGCGAAGATCAGGAAACCACTGCTTAATTAAATGTTAATTAAGGATATAAAGAGTAATAGAATGAGGATAGCTCAGTGAGGAAATTCAGTGGAGAAAAGAGGCTGAATAATTCAGCCAGAAGGTAAGAGAAAGAACGACATGGTGAGACCAAGTTTCGGTGAACAAGGCCCGCACTTTATTTTTCAAAGTAGTTTTTATACCTTAAGTTATGCATAGAGGATAATGGGGGAAGGGGTCGAGTCTTGCAGCAAACCAGGCTTTCTTCCTGCAAACTTATCATATGCAAAAGCTTAGGTGATTTGCATCATCTTCTGGCCCGGAGGCCTGTTAACATTTTAAGACCTTTTCTTCAGAAAACTTATTTTTCTCTAAAGGTGGTTGGTCAGGAGCCACCCTCCAAAAAAGCATTAGATAAAGTTGCATTCCTACAGAGCAAAGGTGTGGTGGGCTATAACAAGAAAAAGAATTAACTCAAGGGTCCCAGGTTACAAACATTAAAGCTACTACTTACACCAATTATATTAATCAATACACTGCCAGGGACACAGCAGGTAAGGGATATGGAAACTTAGCAGCAAACAATGGCCCAACAAGTGAAAAACCATTCACCAATACAATTTCTAATCAATCTTGTAACTCCTCAAAAGAATCTGTGTTTAGACAGTTTAGAACATCTCCTGCCTCTCACAGTTGGGAGGCTCTGAACAATCCCATGTGGCCGGAAAAACCTATTCAGGCAGGCTAGAGGATTTCCAAAGGAGTTTGTAGGTTAAACACTGTCACACCCAGGAATTATTAACTGGAACTGTAAGCTAACTCTTTTTTCAGAGAGAGGTAGTGGGGGAGAGCCCCCCGTAAAGTCAGAGGTTTAGGTGAAAGCACAAGCAGAAAGTAGGCAGACTCTGGTTTTGGGGGTATATGCTCGAGAATTTCCAGGGGGACTCCTGAAGCTCGATCCCGCCTTTGCGTATGCCGAGCCTCCTTCCTCATGACCTTTGTCATGGGCGGAGTTCCTCACTGGCTCCCAGCAGTGATAGAATTCCAGTGGAGCTATTCCAGATCCTGAAAGATGATGCTGTGGAAAGTGCTGCACTCAATATGCAATATGCAATATGCACTCAATATGCAATATGCCGGCTCACGGCAGTAGGGGAATCTGGCCTCGAGACGTGTTGAAGAAGGTCTCTCGAGGTCTTTCTCGGGTTGAGGCAGGACACCCTGGGGTCCCTCGACTTGTGCAGGTGACCTCAGGGGGCTTCTCATGGTGGCTCTGAGAAGTCAGGGAAACTGGAGGTGGGAGGGGCCTCTCGGCACTCCACTGGGTTTGGTGCATTGGAAGAGGGCCTCATCTCCAGTTGAGGCAGGAACCTCAGGGTTCCTCTGACTTCAGACTCCGATCGCAAGGTCCCTGCAGACTTGGGACAGGAGAGTCAGGCCTCGTCTTGGGTTGAGGCATGGAACTCCGCTTGCCTCTCGAGGTGTTCCCGGGGAGACAGGCCACTTGTCGAGCGGTATTTGGAACCTGGGGGTCTTTTCCCGACGATGCACGGGCGAGTCACTGCCCCTTCGTGTTGACTTCATTCACAGGGTGGAGTTCGAAGAGGTGTCCGGGCATCGGGTTCTTATCAAGAGGGGACCGGGAAATCGGGGTCCTTCGGAATGTGGAACCACCCACGAGGCCACGTCTGGAATGTCGTCGTGAGACCGGCCTCATCCTGAGGTGCGACCGGAAGGTCGGGAACCCCTTCCAGACAAAGCAGGGGAGTCGACCCTCCTGTCCAGATCAGGAGGGTAGAAGAGGCTCAGAGGAAGTGTTGCCGGAAAACTTCGGTGTTCCTCTCGAGGGAGACCGGGATGTCGGGGCACTTTGTGGGTCGCATCAAGGGTGACAAGTACCGTTTCGAACTCCAATTCCTAAAGTGGGACTTCTCCTGAGACGCTGTAGCGGCACAGGGCTACATCTTGCGATGACGGGGGAACCACGTGGTTTTTCTCGAGGTGTAGCAGGATTCTCGAATTACGACGGGGAATTCAGGATGCCTCTTGTGTTGGCCCAGGGAAGTCCAATCTTCCATTCGAGTTGCGAAGGAAAGCTGGGGATTGCTCTCGAGTGACTGCAGGGCCAATAGACCTCATCTAGGCTTGTGTCCAGAAGCCAGTGTTCCTCTCCAGGGGCGACAGGGATCTCGGGGTTGCATTCCAGACACACCCGGGGAGACAGGCATCCATCTCGAGTGGAAGCAAAGAACCCCGCTCTGCTCTCGAGTCGCGACGGGTATCTCTTGGAGCTCACTGGGTGGACTAAAGGGAGTCAAGCCTCCTGAGGCGTTTGGAGAGAGGTCGCGAGATTGGTCTCTAGGCCATGCAGGAGACGAAGGCCCTCATCTCGCGATGACGGGGGAGTCTTGGGGTTGTTCTCGAGCGGCGGCCCCAGTGTGCGCTTTCTCACGAGGTACGACGGCGAGGTCAGTGAGCCTCTCGTGGGGCGCCAGGGAAGTCGGGTCTCCATGCGAGTGGCGAGGGCGAGCGCCTCATTGCTCTCGAGCCATGGTAGGGTGCCGGGGACCAGCCCCGGCTGATCCAGGGTATTCGAAGGAGAGACGGCGTAGGCGAAGATCAGGAAACCACTGCTTAATTAAATGTTAATTAAGGATATAAAGAGTAATAGAATGAGGATAGCTCAGTGAGGAAATTCAGTGGAGAAAAGAGGCTGAATAATTCAGCCAGAAGGTAAGAGAAAGAACGACATGGTGAGACCAAGTTTCGGTGAACAAGGCCCGCACTTTATTTTTCAAAGTAGTTTTTATACCTTAAGTTATGCATAGAGGATAATGGGGGAAGGGGTCGAGTCTTGCAGCAAACCAGGCTTTCTTCCTGCAAACTTATCATATGCAAAAGCTTAGGTGATTTGCATCATCTTCTGGCCCGGAGGCCTGTTAACATTTTAAGACCTTTTCTTCAGAAAACTTATTTTTCTCTAAAGGTGGTTGGTCAGGAGCCACCCTCCAAAAAAGCATTAGATAAAGTTGCATTCCTACAGAGCAAAGGTGTGGTGGGCTATAACAAGAAAAAGAATTAACTCAAGGGTCCCAGGTTACAAACATTAAAGCTACTACTTACACCAATTATATTAATCAATACACTGCCAGGGACACAGCAGGTAAGGGATATGGAAACTTAGCAGCAAACAATGGCCCAACAAGTGAAAAACCATTCACCAATACAATTTCTAATCAATCTTGTAACTCCTCAAAAGAATCTGTGTTTAGACAGTTTAGAACATCTCCTGCCTCTCACAGTTGGGAGGCTCTGAACAATCACATGTGGCCGGAAAAACCTATTCAGGCAGGCTAGAGGATTTCCAAAGGAGTTTGTAGGTTAAACACTGTCACACCCAGGAATTATTAACTGGAACTGTAAGCTAACTCTTTTTTCAGAGAGAGGTAGTGGGGGAGAGCCCCCCGTAAAGTCAGAGGTTTAGGTGAAAGCACAAGCAGAAAGTAGGCAGACTCTGGTTTTGGGGGTATATGCTCGAGAATTTCCAGGGGGACTCCTGAAGCTCGATCCCGCCTTTGCGTATGCCGAGCCTCCTTCCTCATGACCTTTGTCATGGGCGGAGTTCCTCACTGGCTCCCAGCAGTGATAGAATTCCAGTGGAGCTATTCCAGATCCTGAAAGATGATGCTGTGGAAAGTGCTGCACTCAATATGCAATATGCAATATGCACTCAATATGCAATATGCCGGCTCACGGCAGTAGGGGAATCTGGCCTCGAGACGTGTTGAAGAAGGTCTCTCGAGGTCTTTCTCGGGTTGAGGCAGGACACCCTGGGGTCCCTCGACTTGTGCAGGTGACCTCAGGGGGCTTCTCATGGTGGCTCTGAGAAGTCAGGGAAACTGGAGGTGGGAGGGGCCTCTCGGCACTCCACTGGGTTTGGTGCATTGGAAGAGGGCCTCATCTCCAGTTGAGGCAGGAACCTCAGGGTTCCTCTGACTTCAGACTCCGATCGCAAGGTCCCTGCAGACTTGGGACAGGAGAGTCAGGCCTCGTCTTGGGTTGAGGCATGGAACTCCGCTTGCCTCTCGAGGTGTTCCCGGGGAGACAGGCCACTTGTCGAGCGGTATTTGGAACCTGGGGGTCTTTTCCCGACGATGCACGGGCGAGTCACTGCCCCTTCGTGTTGACTTCATTCACAGGGTGGAGTTCGAAGAGGTGTCCGGGCATCGGGTTCTTATCAAGAGGGGACCGGGAAATCGGGGTCCTTCGGAATGTGGAACCACCCACGAGGCCACGTCTGGAATGTCGTCGTGAGACCGGCCTCATCCTGAGGTGCGACCGGAAGGTCGGGAACCCCTTCCAGACAAAGCAGGGGAGTCGACCCTCCTGTCCAGATCAGGAGGGTAGAAGAGGCTCCGAGGAAGTGTTGCCGGAAAACTTCGGTGTTCCTCTCGAGGGAGACCGGGATGTCGGGGCACTTTGTGGGTCGCATCAAGGGTGACAAGTACCGTTTCGAACTCCAATTCCTAAAGTGGGACTTCTCCTGAGACGCTGTAGCGGCACAGGGCTACATCTTGCGATGACGGGGGAACCACGTGGTTTTTCTCGAGGTGTAGCAGGATTCTCGAATTACGACGGGGAATTCAGGATGCCTCTTGTGTTGGCCCAGGGAAGTCCAATCTTCCATTCGAGTTGCGAAGGAAAGCTGGGGATTGCTCTCGAGTGACTGCAGGGCCAATAGACCTCATCTAGGCTTGTGTCCAGAAGCCAGTGTTCCTCTCCAGGGGCGACAGGGATCTCGGGGTTGCATTCCAGACACACCCGGGGAGACAGGCATCCATCTCGAGTGGAAGCAAAGAACCCCGCTCTGCTCTCGAGTCGCGACGGGTATCTCTTGGAGCTCACTGGGTGGACTAAAGGGAGTCAAGCCTCCTGAGGCGTTTGGAGAGAGGTCGCGAGATTGGTCTCTAGGCCATGCAGGAGACGAAGGCCCTCATCTCGCGATGACGGGGGAGTCTTGGGGTTGTTCTCGAGCGGCGGCCCCAGTGTGCGCTTTCTCACGAGGTACGACGGCGAGGTCAGTGAGCCTCTCGTGGGGCGCCAGGGAAGTCGGGTCTCCATGCGAGTGGCGAGGGCGAGCGCCTCATTGCTCTCGAGCCATGGTAGGGTGCCGGGGACCAGCCCCGGCTGATCCAGGGTATTCGAAGGAGAGACGGCGTAGGCGAAGATCAGGAAACCACTGCTTAATTAAATGTTAATTAAGGATATAAAGAGTAATAGAATGAGGATAGCTCAGTGAGGAAATTCAGTGGAGAAAAGAGGCTGAATAATTCAGCCAGAAGGTAAGAGAAAGAACGACATGGTGAGACCAAGTTTCGGTGAACAAGGCCCGCACTTTATTTTTCAAAGTAGTTTTTATACCTTAAGTTATGCATAGAGGATAATGGGGGAAGGGGTCGAGTCTTGCAGCAAACCAGGCTTTCTTCCTGCAAACTTATCATATGCAAAAGCTTAGGTGATTTGCATCATCTTCTGGCCCGGAGGCCTGTTAACATTTTAAGACCTTTTCTTCAGAAAACTTATTTTTCTCTAAAGGTGGTTGGTCAGGAGCCACCCTCCAAAAAAGCATTAGATAAAGTTGCATTCCTACAGAGCAAAGGTGTGGTGGGCTATAACAAGAAAAAGAATTAACTCAAGGGTCCCAGGTTACAAACATTAAAGCTACTACTTACACCAATTATATTAATCAATACACTGCCAGGGACACAGCAGGTAAGGGATATGGAAACTTAGCAGCAAACAATGGCCCAACAAGTGAAAAACCATTCACCAATACAATTTCTAATCAATCTTGTAACTCCTCAAAAGAATCTGTGTTTAGACAGTTTAGAACATCTCCTGCCTCTCACAGTTGGGAGGCTCTGAACAATCACATGTGGCCGGAAAAACCTATTCAGGCAGGCTAGAGGATTTCCAAAGGAGTTTGTAGGTTAAACACTGTCACACCCAGGAATTATTAACTGGAACTGTAAGCTAACTCTTTTTTCAGAGAGAGGTAGTGGGGGAGAGCCCCCCGTAAAGTCAGAGGTTTAGGTGAAAGCACAAGCAGAAAGTAGGCAGACTCTGGTTTTGGGGGTATATGCTCGAGAATTTCCAGGGGGACTCCTGAAGCTCGATCCCGCCTTTGCGTATGCCGAGCCTCCTTCCTCATGACCTTTGTCATGGGCGGAGTTCCTCACTGGCTCCCAGCAGTGATAGAATTCCAGTGGAGCTATTCCAGATCCTGAAAGATGATGCTGTGGAAAGTGCTGCACTCAATATGCAATATGCAATATGCACTCAATATGCAATATGCCGGCTCACGGCAGTAGGGGAATCTGGCCTCGAGACGTGTTGAAGAAGGTCTCTCGAGGTCTTTCTCGGGTTGAGGCAGGACACCCTGGGGTCCCTCGACTTGTGCAGGTGACCTCAGGGGGCTTCTCATGGTGGCTCTGAGAAGTCAGGGAAACTGGAGGTGGGAGGGGCCTCTCGGCACTCCACTGGGTTTGGTGCATTGGAAGAGGGCCTCATCTCCAGTTGAGGCAGGAACCTCAGGGTTCCTCTGACTTCAGACTCCGATCGCAAGGTCCCTGCAGACTTGGGACAGGAGAGTCAGGCCTCGTCTTGGGTTGAGGCATGGAACTCCGCTTGCCTCTCGAGGTGTTCCCGGGGAGACAGGCCACTTGTCGAGCGGTATTTGGAACCTGGGGGTCTTTTCCCGACGATGCACGGGCGAGTCACTGCCCCTTCGTGTTGACTTCATTCACAGGGTGGAGTTCGAAGAGGTGTCCGGGCATCGGGTTCTTATCAAGAGGGGACCGGGAAATCGGGGTCCTTCGGAATGTGGAACCACCCACGAGGCCACGTCTGGAATGTCGTCGTGAGACCGGCCTCATCCTGAGGTGCGACCGGAAGGTCGGGAACCCCTTCCAGACAAAGCAGGGGAGTCGACCCTCCTGTCCAGATCAGGAGGGTAGAAGGGGCTCAGAGGAAGTGTTGCCGGAAAACTTCGGTGTTCCTCTCGAGGGAGACCGGGATGTCGGGGCACTTTGTGGGTCGCATCAAGGGTGACAAGTACCGTTTCGAACTCCAATTCCTAAAGTGGGACTTCTCCTGAGACGCTGTAGCGGCACAGGGCTACATCTTGCGATGACGGGGGAACCACGTGGTTTTTCTCGAGGTGTAGCAGGATTCTCGAATTACGACGGGGAATTCAGGATGCCTCTTGTGTTGGCCCAGGGAAGTCCAATCTTCCATTCGAGTTGCGAAGGAAAGCTGGGGATTGCTCTCGAGTGACTGCAGGGCCAATAGACCTCATCTAGGCTTGTGTCCAGAAGCCAGTGTTCCTCTCCAGGGGCGACAGGGATCTCGGGGTTGCATTCCAGACACACCCGGGGAGACAGGCATCCATCTCGAGTGGAAGCAAAGAACCCCGCTCTGCTCTCGAGTCGCGACGGGTATCTCTTGGAGCTCACTGGGTGGACTAAAGGGAGTCAAGCCTCCTGAGGCGTTTGGAGAGAGGTCGCGAGATTGGTCTCTAGGCCATGCAGGAGACGAAGGCCCTCATCTCGCGATGACGGGGGAGTCTTGGGGTTGTTCTCGAGCGGCGGCCCCAGTGTGCGCTTTCTCACGAGGTACGACGGCGAGGTCAGTGAGCCTCTCGTGGGGCGCCAGGGAAGTCGGGTCTCCATGCGAGTGGCGAGGGCGAGCGCCTCATTGCTCTCGAGCCATGGTAGGGTGCCGGGGACCAGCCCCGGCTGATCCAGGGTATTCGAAGGAGAGACGGCGTAGGCGAAGATCAGGAAACCACTGCTTAATTAAATGTTAATTAAGGATATAAAGAGTAATAGAATGAGGATAGCTCAGTGAGGAAATTCAGTGGAGAAAAGAGGCTGAATAATTCAGCCAGAAGGTAAGAGAAAGAACGACATGGTGAGACCAAGTTTCGGTGAACAAGGCCCGCACTTTATTTTTCAAAGTAGTTTTTATACCTTAAGTTATGCATAGAGGATAATGGGGGAAGGGGTCGAGTCTTGCAGCAAACCAGGCTTTCTTCCTGCAAACTTATCATATGCAAAAGCTTAGGTGATTTGCATCATCTTCTGGCCCGGAGGCCTGTTAACATTTTAAGACCTTTTCTTCAGAAAACTTATTTTTCTCTAAAGGTGGTTGGTCAGGAGCCACCCTCCAAAAAAGCATTAGATAAAGTTGCATTCCTACAGAGCAAAGGTGTGGTGGGCTATAACAAGAAAAAGAATTAACTCAAGGGTCCCAGGTTACAAACATTAAAGCTACTACTTACACCAATTATATTAATCAATACACTGCCAGGGACACAGCAGGTAAGGGATATGGAAACTTAGCAGCAAACAATGGCCCAACAAGTGAAAAACCATTCACCAATACAATTTCTAATCAATCTTGTAACTCCTCAAAAGAATCTGTGTTTAGACAGTTTAGAACATCTCCTGCCTCTCACAGTTGGGAGGCTCTGAACAATCACATGTGGCCGGAAAAACCTATTCAGGCAGGCTAGAGGATTTCCAAAGGAGTTTGTAGGTTAAACACTGTCACACCCAGGAATTATTAACTGGAACTGTAAGCTAACTCTTTTTTCAGAGAGAGGTAGTGGGGGAGAGCCCCCGTAAAGTCAGAGGTTTAGGTGAAAGCACAAGCAGAAAGTAGGCAGACTCTGGTTTTGGGGGTATATGCTCGAGAATTTCCAGGGGGACTCCTGAAGCTCGATCCCGCCTTTGCGTATGCCGAGCCTCCTTCCTCATGACCTTTGTCATGGGCGGAGTTCCTCACTGGCTCCCAGCAGTGATAGAATTCCAGTGGAGCTATTCCAGATCCTGAAAGATGATGCTGTGGAAAGTGCTGCACTCAATATGCAATATGCAATATGCACTCAATATGCAATATGCCGGCTCACGGCAGTAGGGGAATCTGGCCTCGAGACGTGTTGAAGAAGGTCTCTCGAGGTCTTTCTCGGGTTGAGGCAGGACACCCTGGGGTCCCTCGACTTGTGCAGGTGACCTCAGGGGGCTTCTCATGGTGGCTCTGAGAAGTCAGGGAAACTGGAGGTGGGAGGGGCCTCTCGGCACTCCACTGGGTTTGGTGCATTGGAAGAGGGCCTCATCTCCAGTTGAGGCAGGAACCTCAGGGTTCCTCTGACTTCAGACTCCGATCGCAAGGTCCCTGCAGACTTGGGACAGGAGAGTCAGGCCTCGTCTTGGGTTGAGGCATGGAACTCCGCTTGCCTCTCGAGGTGTTCCCGGGGAGACAGGCCACTTGTCGAGCGGTATTTGGAACCTGGGGGTCTTTTCCCGACGATGCACGGGCGAGTCACTGCCCCTTCGTGTTGACTTCATTCACAGGGTGGAGTTCGAAGAGGTGTCCGGGCATCGGGTTCTTATCAAGAGGGGACCGGGAAATCGGGGTCCTTCGGAATGTGGAACCACCCACGAGGCCACGTCTGGAATGTCGTCGTGAGACCGGCCTCATCCTGAGGTGCGACCGGAAGGTCGGGAACCCCTTCCAGACAAAGCAGGGGAGTCGACCCTCCTGTCCAGATCAGGAGGGTAGAAGAGGCTCAGAGGAAGTGTTGCCGGAAAACTTCGGTGTTCCTCTCGAGGGAGACCGGGATGTCGGGGCACTTTGTGGGTCGCATCAAGGGTGACAAGTACCGTTTCGAACTCCAATTCCTAAAGTGGGACTTCTCCTGAGACGCTGTAGCGGCACAGGGCTACATCTTGCGATGACGGGGGAACCACGTGGTTTTTCTCGAGGTGTAGCAGGATTCTCGAATTACGACGGGGAATTCAGGATGCCTCTTGTGTTGGCCCAGGGAAGTCCAATCTTCCATTCGAGTTGCGAAGGAAAGCTGGGGATTGCTCTCGAGTGACTGCAGGGCCAATAGACCTCATCTAGGCTTGTGTCCAGAAGCCAGTGTTCCTCTCCAGGGGCGACAGGGATCTCGGGGTTGCATTCCAGACACACCCGGGGAGACAGGCATCCATCTCGAGTGGAAGCAAAGAACCCCGCTCTGCTCTCGAGTCGCGACGGGTATCTCTTGGAGCTCACTGGGTGGACTAAAGGGAGTCAAGCCTCCTGAGGCGTTTGGAGAGAGGTCGCGAGATTGGTCTCTAGGCCATGCAGGAGACGAAGGCCCTCATCTCGCGATGACGGGGGAGTCTTGGGGTTGTTCTCGAGCGGCGGCCCCAGTGTGCGCTTTCTCACGAGGTACGACGGCGAGGTCAGTGAGCCTCTCGTGGGGCGCCAGGGAAGTCGGGTCTCCATGCGAGTGGCGAGGGCGAGCGCCTCATTGCTCTCGAGCCATGGTAGGGTGCCGGGGACCAGCCCCGGCTGATCCAGGGTATTCGAAGGAGAGACGGCGTAGGCGAAGATCAGGAAACCACTGCTTAATTAAATGTTAATTAAGGATATAAAGAGTAATAGAATGAGGATAGCTCAGTGAGGAAATTCAGTGGAGAAAAGAGGCTGAATAATTCAGCCAGAAGGTAAGAGAAAGAACGACATGGTGAGACCAAGTTTCGGTGAACAAGGCCCGCACTTTATTTTTCAAAGTAGTTTTTATACCTTAAGTTATGCATAGAGGATAATGGGGGAAGGGGTCGAGTCTTGCAGCAAACCAGGCTTTCTTCCTGCAAACTTATCATATGCAAAAGCTTAGGTGATTTGCATCATCTTCTGGCCCGGAGGCCTGTTAACATTTTAAGACCTTTTCTTCAGAAAACTTATTTTTCTCTAAAGGTGGTTGGTCAGGAGCCACCCTCCAAAAAAGCATTAGATAAAGTTGCATTCCTACAGAGCAAAGGTGTGGTGGGCTATAACAAGAAAAAGAATTAACTCAAGGGTCCCAGGTTACAAACATTAAAGCTACTACTTACACCAATTATATTAATCAATACACTGCCAGGGACACAGCAGGTAAGGGATATGGAAACTTAGCAGCAAACAATGGCCCAAGAAGTGAAAAACCATTCACCAATACAATTTCTAATCAATCTTGTAACTCCTCAAAAGAATCTGTGTTTAGACAGTTTAGAACATCTCCTGCCTCTCACAGTTGGGAGGCTCTGAACAATCCCATGTGGCCGGAAAAACCTATTCAGGCAGGCTAGAGGATTTCCAAAGGAGTTTGTAGGTTAAACACTGTCACACCCAGGAATTATTAACTGGAACTGTAAGCTAACTCTTTTTTCAGAGAGAGGTAGTGGGGGAGAGCCCCCCGTAAAGTCAGAGGTTTAGGTGAAAGCACAAGCAGAAAGTAGGCAGACTCTGGTTTTGGGGGTATATGCTCGAGAATTTCCAGGGGGACTCCTGAAGCTCGATCCCGCCTTTGCGTATGCCGAGCCTCCTTCCTCATGACCTTTGTCATGGGCGGAGTTCCTCACTGGCTCCCAGCAGTGATAGAATTCCAGTGGAGCTATTCCAGATCCTGAAAGATGATGCTGTGGAAAGTGCTGCACTCAATATGCAATATGCAATATGCACTCAATATGCAATATGCCGGCTCACGGCAGTAGGGGAATCTGGCCTCGAGACGTGTTGAAGAAGGTCTCTCGAGGTCTTTCTCGGGTTGAGGCAGGACACCCTGGGGTCCCTCGACTTGTGCAGGTGACCTCAGGGGGCTTCTCATGGTGGCTCTGAGAAGTCAGGGAAACTGGAGGTGGGAGGGGCCTCTCGGCACTCCACTGGGTTTGGTGCATTGGAAGAGGGCCTCATCTCCAGTTGAGGCAGGAACCTCAGGGTTCCTCTGACTTCAGACTCCGATCGCAAGGTCCCTGCAGACTTGGGACAGGAGAGTCAGGCCTCGTCTTGGGTTGAGGCATGGAACTCCGCTTGCCTCTCGAGGTGTTCCCGGGGAGACAGGCCACTTGTCGAGCGGTATTTGGAACCTGGGGGTCTTTTCCCGACGATGCACGGGCGAGTCACTGCCCCTTCGTGTTGACTTCATTCACAGGGTGGAGTTCGAAGAGGTGTCCGGGCATCGGGTTCTTATCAAGAGGGGACCGGGAAATCGGGGTCCTTCGGAATGTGGAACCACCCACGAGGCCACGTCTGGAATGTCGTCGTGAGACCGGCCTCATCCTGAGGTGCGACCGGAAGGTCGGGAACCCCTTCCAGACAAAGCAGGGGAGTCGACCCTCCTGTCCAGATCAGGAGGGTAGAAGAGGCTCCGAGGAAGTGTTGCCGGAAAACTTCGGTGTTCCTCTCGAGGGAGACCGGGATGTCGGGGCACTTTGTGGGTCGCATCAAGGGTGACAAGTACCGTTTCGAACTCCAATTCCTAAAGTGGGACTTCTCCTGAGACGCTGTAGCGGCACAGGGCTACATCTTGCGATGACGGGGGAACCACGTGGTTTTTCTCGAGGTGTAGCAGGATTCTCGAATTACGACGGGGAATTCAGGATGCCTCTTGTGTTGGCCCAGGGAAGTCCAATCTTCCATTCGAGTTGCGAAGGAAAGCTGGGGATTGCTCTCGAGTGACTGCAGGGCCAATAGACCTCATCTAGGCTTGTGTCCAGAAGCCAGTGTTCCTCTCCAGGGGCGACAGGGATCTCGGGGTTGCATTCCAGACACACCCGGGGAGACAGGCATCCATCTCGAGTGGAAGCAAAGAACCCCGCTCTGCTCTCGAGTCGCGACGGGTATCTCTTGGAGCTCACTGGGTGGACTAAAGGGAGTCAAGCCTCCTGAGGCGTTTGGAGAGAGGTCGCGAGATTGGTCTCTAGGCCATGCAGGAGACGAAGGCCCTCATCTCGCGATGACGGGGGAGTCTTGGGGTTGTTCTCGAGCGGCGGCCCCAGTGTGCGCTTTCTCACGAGGTACGACGGCGAGGTCAGTGAGCCTCTCGTGGGGCGCCAGGGAAGTCGGGTCTCCATGCGAGTGGCGAGGGCGAGCGCCTCATTGCTCTCGAGCCATGGTAGGGTGCCGGGGACCAGCCCCGGCTGATCCAGGGTATTCGAAGGAGAGACGGCGTAGGCGAAGATCAGGAAACCACTGCTTAATTAAATGTTAATTAAGGATATAAAGAGTAATAGAATGAGGATAGCTCAGTGAGGAAATTCAGTGGAGAAAAGAGGCTGAATAATTCAGCCAGAAGGTAAGAGAAAGAACGACATGGTGAGACCAAGTTTCGGTGAACAAGGCCCGCACTTTATTTTTCAAAGTAGTTTTTATACCTTAAGTTATGCATAGAGGATAATGGGGGAAGGGGTCGAGTCTTGCAGCAAACCAGGCTTTCTTCCTGCAAACTTATCATATGCAAAAGCTTAGGTGATTTGCATCATCTTCTGGCCCGGAGGCCTGTTAACATTTTAAGACCTTTTCTTCAGAAAACTTATTTTTCTCTAAAGGTGGTTGGTCAGGAGCCACCCTCCAAAAAAGCATTAGATAAAGTTGCATTCCTACAGAGCAAAGGTGTGGTGGGCTATAACAAGAAAAAGAATTAACTCAAGGGTCCCAGGTTACAAACATTAAAGCTACTACTTACACCAATTATATTAATCAATACACTGCCAGGGACACAGCAGGTAAGGGATATGGAAACTTAGCAGCAAACAATGGCCCAACAAGTGAAAAACCATTCACCAATACAATTTCTAATCAATCTTGTAACTCCTCAAAAGAATCTGTGTTTAGACAGTTTAGAACATCTCCTGCCTCTCACAGTTGGGAGGCTCTGAACAATCACATGTGGCCGGAAAAACCTATTCAGGCAGGCTAGAGGATTTCCAAAGGAGTTTGTAGGTTAAACACTGTCACACCCAGGAATTATTAACTGGAACTGTAAGCTAACTCTTTTTTCAGAGAGAGGTAGTGGGGGAGAGCCCCCGTAAAGTCAGAGGTTTAGGTGAAAGCACAAGCAGAAAGTAGGCAGACTCTGGTTTTGGGGGTATATGCTCGAGAATTTCCAGGGGGACTCCTGAAGCTCGATCCCGCCTTTGCGTATGCCGAGCCTCCTTCCTCATGACCTTTGTCATGGGCGGAGTTCCTCACTGGCTCCCAGCAGTGATAGAATTCCAGTGGAGCTATTCCAGATCCTGAAAGATGATGCTGTGGAAAGTGCTGCACTCAATATGCAATATGCAATATGCACTCAATATGCAATATGCCGGCTCACGGCAGTAGGGGAATCTGGCCTCGAGACGTGTTGAAGAAGGTCTCTCGAGGTCTTTCTCGGGTTGAGGCAGGACACCCTGGGGTCCCTCGACTTGTGCAGGTGACCTCAGGGGGCTTCTCATGGTGGCTCTGAGAAGTCAGGGAAACTGGAGGTGGGAGGGGCC
Organism: Bos indicus; assembly: GCF_029378745.1. Lineage (NCBI taxonomy): Eukaryota > Metazoa > Chordata > Mammalia > Artiodactyla > Bovidae > Bos > Bos indicus. Next base: position 306,839 of record NW_027223716.1, read on the forward strand.
TCTCGGCACTCCACTGGGTTTGGTGCATTGGAAGAGGGCCTCATCTCCAGTTGAGGCAGGAACCTCAGGGTTCCTCTGACTTCAGACTCCGATCGCAAGGTCCCTGCAGACTTGGGACAGGAGAGTCAGGCCTCGTCTTGGGTTGAGGCATGGAACTCCGCTTGCCTCTCGAGGTGTTCCCGGGGAGACAGGCCACTTGTCGAGCGGTATTTGGAACCTGGGGGTCTTTTCCCGACGATGCACGGGCGAGTCACTGCCCCTTCGTGTTGACTTCATTCACAGGGTGGAGTTCGAAGAGGTGTCCGGGCATCGGGTTCTTATCAAGAGGGGACCGGGAAATCGGGGTCCTTCGGAATGTGGAACCACCCACGAGGCCACGTCTGGAATGTCGTCGTGAGACCGGCCTCATCCTGAGGTGCGACCGGAAGGTCGGGAACCCCTTCCAGACAAAGCAGGGGAGTCGACCCTCCTGTCCAGATCAGGAGGGTAGAAGAGGCTCAGAGGAAGTGTTGCCGGAAAACTTCGGTGTTCCTCTCGAGGGAGACCGGGATGTCGGGGCACTTTGTGGGTCGCATCAAGGGTGACAAGTACCGTTTCGAACTCCAATTCCTAAAGTGGGACTTCTCCTGAGACGCTGTAGCGGCACAGGGCTACATCTTGCGATGACGGGGGAACCACGTGGTTTTTCTCGAGGTGTAGCAGGATTCTCGAATTACGACGGGGAATTCAGGATGCCTCTTGTGTTGGCCCAGGGAAGTCCAATCTTCCATTCGAGTTGCGAAGGAAAGCTGGGGATTGCTCTCGAGTGACTGCAGGGCCAATAGACCTCATCTAGGCTTGTGTCCAGAAGCCAGTGTTCCTCTCCAGGGGCGACAGGGATCTCGGGGTTGCATTCCAGACACACCCGGGGAGACAGGCATCCATCTCGAGTGGAAGCAAAGAACCCCGCTCTGCTCTCGAGTCGCGACGGGTATCTCTTGGAGCTCACTGGGTGGACTAAAGGGAGTCAAGCCTCCTGAGGCGTTTGGAGAGAGGTCGCGAGATTGGTCTCTAGGCCATGCAGGAGACGAAGGCCCTCATCTCGCGATGACGGGGGAGTCTTGGGGTTGTTCTCGAGCGGCGGCCCCAGTGTGCGCTTTCTCACGAGGTACGACGGCGAGGTCAGTGAGCCTCTCGTGGGGCGCCAGGGAAGTCGGGTCTCCATGCGAGTGGCGAGGGCGAGCGCCTCATTGCTCTCGAGCCATGGTAGGGTGCCGGGGACCAGCCCCGGCTGATCCAGGGTATTCGAAGGAGAGACGGCGTAGGCGAAGATCAGGAAACCACTGCTTAATTAAATGTTAATTAAGGATATAAAGAGTAATAGAATGAGGATAGCTCAGTGAGGAAATTCAGTGGAGAAAAGAGGCTGAATAATTCAGCCAGAAGGTAAGAGAAAGAACGACATGGTGAGACCAAGTTTCGGTGAACAAGGCCCGCACTTTATTTTTCAAAGTAGTTTTTATACCTTAAGTTATGCATAGAGGATAATGGGGGAAGGGGTCGAGTCTTGCAGCAAACCAGGCTTTCTTCCTGCAAACTTATCATATGCAAAAGCTTAGGTGATTTGCATCATCTTCTGGCCCGGAGGCCTGTTAACATTTTAAGACCTTTTCTTCAGAAAACTTATTTTTCTCTAAAGGTGGTTGGTCAGGAGCCACCCTCCAAAAAAGCATTAGATAAAGTTGCATTCCTACAGAGCAAAGGTGTGGTGGGCTATAACAAGAAAAAGAATTAACTCAAGGGTCCCAGGTTACAAACATTAAAGCTACTACTTACACCAATTATATTAATCAATACACTGCCAGGGACACAGCAGGTAAGGGATATGGAAACTTAGCAGCAAACAATGGCCCAACAAGTGAAAAACCATTCACCAATACAATTTCTAATCAATCTTGTAACTCCTCAAAAGAATCTGTGTTTAGACAGTTTAGAACATCTCCTGCCTCTCACAGTTGGGAGGCTCTGAACAATCACATGTGGCCGGAAAAACCTATTCAGGCAGGCTAGAGGATTTCCAAAGGAGTTTGTAGGTTAAACACTGTCACACCCAGGAATTATTAACTGGAACTGTAAGCTAACTCTTTTTTCAGAGAGAGGTAGTGGGGGAGAGCCCCCCGTAAAGTCAGAGGTTTAGGTGAAAGCACAAGCAGAAAGTAGGCAGACTCTGGTTTTGGGGGTATATGCTCGAGAATTTCCAGGGGGACTCCTGAAGCTCGATCCCGCCTTTGCGTATGCCGAGCCTCCTTCCTCATGACCTTTGTCATGGGCGGAGTTCCTCACTGGCTCCCAGCAGTGATAGAATTCCAGTGGAGCTATTCCAGATCCTGAAAGATGATGCTGTGGAAAGTGCTGCACTCAATATGCAATATGCAATATGCACTCAATATGCAATATGCCGGCTCACGGCAGTAGGGGAATCTGGCCTCGAGACGTGTTGAAGAAGGTCTCTCGAGGTCTTTCTCGGGTTGAGGCAGGACACCCTGGGGTCCCTCGACTTGTGCAGGTGACCTCAGGGGGCTTCTCATGGTGGCTCTGAGAAGTCAGGGAAACTGGAGGTGGGAGGGGCCTCTCGGCACTCCACTGGGTTTGGTGCATTGGAAGAGGGCCTCATCTCCCGTTGAGGCAGGAACCTCAGGGTTCCTCTGACTTCAGACTCCGATCGCAAGGTCCCTGCAGACTTGGGACAGGAGAGTCAGGCCTCGTCTTGGGTTGAGGCATGGAACTCCGCTTGCCTCTCGAGGTGTTCCCGGGGAGACAGGCCACTTGTCGAGCGGTATTTGGAACCTGGGGGTCTTTTCCCGACGATGCACGGGCGAGTCACTGCCCCTTCGTGTTGACTTAATTCACAGGGTGGAGTTCGAAGAGGTGTCCGGGCATCGGGTTCTTATCAAGAGGGGACCGGGAAATCGGGGTCCTTCGGAACGTGGAACCACCCACGAGGCCACGTCTGGAATGTCGTCGTGAGACCGGCCTCATCCTGAGGTGCGACCGGAAGGTCGGGAACCCCTTCCAGACAAAGCAGGGGAGTCGACCCTCCTGTCCAGATCAGGAGGGTAGAAGAGGCTCAGAGGAAGTGTTGCCGGAAAACTTCGGTGTTCCTCTCGAGGGAGACCGGGATGTCGGGGCACTTTGTGGGTCGCATCAAGGGTGACAAGTACCGTTTCGAACTCCAATTCCTAAAGTGGGACTTCTCCTGAGACGCTGTAGCGGCACAGGGCTACATCTTGCGGTGACGGGGGAACCACGTGGTTTTTCTCGAGGTGTAGCAGGATTCTCGAATTACGACGGGGAATTCAGGATGCCTCTTGTGTTGGCCCAGGGAAGTCCAATCTTCCATTCGAGTTGCGAAGGAAAGCTGGGGATTGCTCTCGAGTGACTGCAGGGCCAATAGACCTCATCTAGGCTTGTGTCCAGAAGCCAGTGTTCCTCTCCAGGGGCGACAGGGATCTCGGGGTTGCATTCCAGACACACCCGGGGAGACAGGCATCCATCTCGAGTGGAAGCAAAGAACCCCGCTCTGCTCTCGAGTCGCGACGGGTATCTCTTGGAGCTCACTGGGTGGACTAAAGGGAGTCAAGTCTCCTGAGGCGTTTGGAGAGAGGTCGCGAGATTGGTCTCTAGGCCATGCAGGAGACGAAGGCCCTCATCTCGCGATGACGGGGGAGTCTTGGGGTTGTTCTCGAGCGGCGGCCCCAGTGTGCGCTTTCTCACGAGGTACGACGGCGAGGTCAGTGAGCCTCTCGTGGGGCGCCAGGGAAGTCGGGTCTCCATGCGAGTGGCGAGGGCGAGCGCGTCATTGCTCTCGAGCCATGGTAGGGTGCCGGGGACCAGCCCCGGCTGATCCAGGGTATTCGAAGGAGAGACGGCGTAGGCGAAGATCAGGAAACCACTGCTTAATTAAATGTTAATTAAGGATATAAAGAGTAATAGAATGAGGATAGCTCAGTGAGGAAATTCAGTGGAGAAAAGAGGCTGAATAATTCAGCCAGAAGGTAAGAGAAAGAACGACATGGTGAGACCAAGTTTCGGTGAACAAGGCCCGCACTTTATTTTTCAAAGTAGTTTTTATACCTTAAGTTATGCATAGAGGATAATGGGGGAAGGGGTCGAGTCTTGCAGCAAACCAGGCTTTCTTCCTGCAAACTTATCATATGCAAAAGCTTAGGTGATTTGCATCATCTTCTGGCCCGGAGGCCTGTTAACATTTTAAGACCTTTTCTTCAGAAAACTTATTTTTCTCTAAAGGTGGTTGGTCAGGAGCCACCCTCCAAAAAAGCATTAGATAAAGTTGCATTCCTACAGAGCAAAGGTGTGGTGGGCTATAACAAGAAAAAGAATTAACTCAAGGGTCCCAGGTTACAAACATTAAAGCTACTACTTACACCAATTATATTAATCAATACACTGCCAGGGACACAGCAGGTAAGGGATATGGAAACTTAGCAGCAAACAATGGCCCAACAAGTGAAAAACCATTCACCAATACAATTTCTAATCAATCTTGTAACTCCTCAAAAGAATCTGTGTTTAGACAGTTTAGAACATCTCCTGCCTCTCACAGTTGGGAGGCTCTGAACAATCACATGTGGCCGGAAAAACCTATTCAGGCAGGCTAGAGGATTTCCAAAGGAGTTTGTAGGTTAAACACTGTCACACCCAGGAATTATTAACTGGAACTGTAAGCTAACTCTTTTTTCAGAGAGAGGTAGTGGGGGAGAGCCCCCCGTAAAGTCAGAGGTTTAGGTGAAAGCACAAGCAGAAAGTAGGCAGACTCTGGTTTTGGGGGTATATGCTCGAGAATTTCCAGGGGGACTCCTGAAGCTCGATCCCGCCTTTGCGTATGCCGAGCCTCCTTCCTCATGACCTTTGTCATGGGCGGAGTTCCTCACTGGCTCCCAGCAGTGATAGAATTCCAGTGGAGCTATTCCAGATCCTGAAAGATGATGCTGTGGAAAGTGCTGCACTCAATATGCAATATGCAATATGCACTCAATATGCAATATGCCGGCTCACGGCAGTAGGGGAATCTGGCCTCGAGACGTGTTGAAGAAGGTCTCTCGAGGTCTTTCTCGGGTTGAGGCAGGACACCCTGGGGTCCCTCGACTTGTGCAGGTGACCTCAGGGGGCTTCTCATGGTGGCTCTGAGAAGTCAGGGAAACTGGAGGTGGGAGGGGCCTCTCGGCACTCCACTGGGTTTGGTGCATTGGAAGAGGGCCTCATCTCCAGTTGAGGCAGGAACCTCAGGGTTCCTCTGACTTCAGACTCCGATCGCAAGGTCCCTGCAGACTTGGGACAGGAGAGTCAGGCCTCGTCTTGGGTTGAGGCATGGAACTCCGCTTGCCTCTCGAGGTGTTCCCGGGGAGACAGGCCACTTGTCGAGCGGTATTTGGAACCTGGGGGTCTTTTCCCGACGATGCACGGGCGAGTCACTGCCCCTTCGTGTTGACTTCATTCACAGGGTGGAGTTCGAAGAGGTGTCCGGGCATCGGGTTCTTATCAAGAGGGGACCGGGAAATCGGGGTCCTTCGGAATGTGGAACCACCCACGAGGCCACGTCTGGAATGTCGTCGTGAGACCGGCCTCATCCTGAGGTGCGACCGGAAGGTCGGGAACCCCTTCCAGACAAAGCAGGGGAGTCGACCCTCCTGTCCAGATCAGGAGGGTAGAAGGGGCTCAGAGGAAGTGTTGCCGGAAAACTTCGGTGTTCCTCTCGAGGGAGACCGGGATGTCGGGGCACTTTGTGGGTCGCATCAAGGGTGACAAGTACCGTTTCGAACTCCAATTCCTAAAGTGGGACTTCTCCTGAGACGCTGTAGCGGCACAGGGCTACATCTTGCGATGACGGGGGAACCACGTGGTTTTTCTCGAGGTGTAGCAGGATTCTCGAGTTACGACGGGGAATTCAGGATGCCTCTTGTGTTGGCCCAGGGAAGTCCAATCTTCCATTCGAGTTGCGAAGGAAAGCTGGGGATTGCTCTCGAGTGACTGCAGGGCCAATAGACCTCATCTAGGCTTGTGTCCAGAAGCCAGTGTTCCTCTCCAGGGGCGACAGGGATCTCGGGGTTGCATTCCAGACACACCCGGGGAGACAGGCATCCATCTCGAGTGGAAGCAAAGAACCCCGCTCTGCTCTCGAGTCGCGACGGGTATCTCTTGGAGCTCACTGGGTGGACTAAAGGGAGTCAAGCCTCCTGAGGCGTTTGGAGAGAGGTCGCGAGATTGGTCTCTAGGCCATGCAGGAGACGAAGGCCCTCATCTCGCGATGACGGGGGAGTCTTGGGGTTGTTCTCGAGCGGCGGCCCCAGTGTGCGCTTTCTCACGAGGTACGACGGCGAGGTCAGTGAGCCTCTCGTGGGGCGCCAGGGAAGTCGGGTCTCCATGCGAGTGGCGAGGGCGAGCGCCTCATTGCTCTCGAGCCATGGTAGGGTGCCGGGGACCAGCCCCGGCTGATCCAGGGTATTCGAAGGAGAGACGGCGTAGGCGAAGATCAGGAAACCACTGCTTAATTAAATGTTAATTAAGGATATAAAGAGTAATAGAATGAGGATAGCTCAGTGAGGAAATTCAGTGGAGAAAAGAGGCTGAATAATTCAGCCAGAAGGTAAGAGAAAGAACGACATGGTGAGACCAAGTTTCGGTGAACAAGGCCCGCACTTTATTTTTCAAAGTAGTTTTTATACCTTAAGTTATGCATAGAGGATAATGGGGGAAGGGGTCGAGTCTTGCAGCAAACCAGGCTTTCTTCCTGCAAACTTATCATATGCAAAAGCTTAGGTGATTTGCATCATCTTCTGGCCCGGAGGCCTGTTAACATTTTAAGACCTTTTCTTCAGAAAACTTATTTTTCTCTAAAGGTGGTTGGTCAGGAGCCACCCTCCAAAAAAGCATTAGATAAAGTTGCATTCCTACAGAGCAAAGGTGTGGTGGGCTATAACAAGAAAAAGAATTAACTCAAGGGTCCCAGGTTACAAACATTAAAGCTACTACTTACACCAATTATATTAATCAATACACTGCAGGGACACAGCAGGTAAGGGATATGGAAACTTAGCAGCAAACAATGGCCCAACAAGTGAAAAACCATTCACCAATACAATTTCTAATCAATCTTGTAACTCCTCAAAAGAATCTGTGTTTAGACAGTTTAGAACATCTCCTGCCTCTCACAGTTGGGAGGCTCTGAACAATCACATGTGGCCGGAAAAACCTATTCAGGCAGGCTAGAGGATTTCCAAAGGAGTTTGTAGGTTAAACACTGTCACACCCAGGAATTATTAACTGGAACTGTAAGCTAACTCTTTTTTCAGAGAGAGGTAGTGGGGGAGAGCCCCCCGTAAAGTCAGAGGTTTAGGTGAAAGCACAAGCAGAAAGTAGGCAGACTCTGGTTTTGGGGGTATATGCTCGAGAATTTCCAGGGGGACTCCTGAAGCTCGATCCCGCCTTTGCGTATGCCGAGCCTCCTTCCTCATGACCTTTGTCATGGGCGGAGTTCCTCACTGGCTCCCAGCAGTGATAGAATTCCAGTGGAGCTATTCCAGATCCTGAAAGATGATGCTGTGGAAAGTGCTGCACTCAATATGCAATATGCAATATGCACTCAATATGCAATATGCCGGCTCACGGCAGTAGGGGAATCTGGCCTCGAGACGTGTTGAAGAAGGTCTCTCGAGGTCTTTCTCGGGTTGAGGCAGGACACCCTGGGGTCCCTCGACTTGTGCAGGTGACCTCAGGGGGCTTCTCATGGTGGCTCTGAGAAGTCAGGGAAACTGGAGGTGGGAGGGGCCTCTCGGCACTCCACTGGGTTTGGTGCATTGGAAGAGGGCCTCATCACCAGTTGAGGCAGGAACCTCAGGGTTCCTCTGACTTCAGACTCCGATCGCAAGGTCCCTGCAGACTTGGGACAGGAGAGTCAGGCCTCGTCTTGGGTTGAGGCATGGAACTCCGCTTGCCTCTCGAGGTGTTCCCGGGGAGACAGGCCACTTGTCGAGCGGTATTTGGAACCTGGGGGTCTTTCCCCGACGATGCACGGGCGAGTCACTGCCCCTTCGTGTTGACTTCATTCACAGGGTGGAGTTCGAAGAGGTGTCCGGGCATCGGGTTCTTATCAAAAGGGGACCGGGAAATCGGGGTCCTTCGGAACGTGGAACCACCCACGAGGCCACGTCTGGAATGTCGTCGTGAGACCGGCCTCATCCTGAGGTGCGACCGGAAGGTCGGGAACCCCTTCCAGACAAAGCAGGGGAGTCGACCCTCCTGTCGAGATCAGGAGGGTAGAAGGGGCTCAAAGGAAGTGTTGCCGGAAAACTTCGGTGTTCCTCTCGAGGGAGACCGGGATGTCGGGGCACTTTGTGGGTCGCATCAAGGGTGACAAGTACCGTTTCGAACTCCAATTCCTAAAGTGGGACTTCTCCTGAGACGCTGTAGCGGCACAGGGCTACATCTTGCGATGACGGGGGAACCACGTGGTTTTTCTCGAGGTGTAGCAGGATTCTCGAATTACGACGGGGAATTCAGGATGCCTCTTGTGTTGGCCCAGGGAAGTCCAATCTTCCATTCGAGTTGCGAAGGAAAGCTGGGGATTGCTCTCGAGTGACTGCAGGGCCAATAGACCTCATCTAGGCTTGTGTCCAGAAGCCAGTGTTCCTCTCCAGGGGCGACAGGGATCTCGGGGTTGCATTCCAGACACACCCGGGGAGACAGGCATCCATCTCGAGTGGAAGCAAAGAACCCCGCTCTGCTCTCGAGTCGCGACGGGTATCTCTTGGAGCTCACTGGGTGGACTAAAGGGAGTCAAGCCTCCTGAGGCGTTTGGAGAGAGGTCGCGAGATTGGTCTCTAGGCCATGCAGGAGACGAAGGCCCTCATCTCGCGATGACGGGGGAGTCTTGGGGTTGTTCTCGAGCGGCGGCCCCAGTGTGCGCTTTCTCACGAGGTACGACGGCGAGGTCAGTGAGCCTCTCGTGGGGCGCCAGGGAAGTCGGGTCTCCATGCGAGTGGCGAGGGCGAGCGCCTCATTGCTCTCGAGCCATGGTAGGGTGCCGGGGACCAGCCCCGGCTGATCCAGGGTATTCGAAGGAGAGACGGCGTAGGCGAAGATCAGGAAACCACTGCTTAATTAAATGTTAATTAAGGATATAAAGAGTAATAGAATGAGGATAGCTCAGTGAGGAAATTCAGTGGAGAAAAGAGGCTGAATAATTCAGCCAGAAGGTAAGAGAAAGAACGACATGGTGAGACCAAGTTTCGGTGAACAAGGCCCGCACTTTATTTTTCAAAGTAGTTTTTATACCTTAAGTTATGCATAGAGGATAATGGGGGAAGGGGTCGAGTCTTGCAGCAAACCAGGCTTTCTTCCTGCAAACTTATCATATGCAAAAGCTTAGGTGATTTGCATCATCTTCTGGCCCGGAGGCCTGTTAACATTTTAAGACCTTTTCTTCAGAAAACTTATTTTTCTCTAAAGGTGGTTGGTCAGGAGCCACCCTCCAAAAAAGCATTAGATAAAGTTGCATTCCTACAGAGCAAAGGTGTGGTGGGCTATAACAAGAAAAAGAATTAACTCAAGGGTCCCAGGTTACAAACATTAAAGCTACTACTTACACCAATTATATTAATCAATACACTGCCAGGGACACAGCAGGTAAGGGATATGGAAACTTAGCAGCAAACAATGGCCCAACAAGTGAAAAACCATTCACCAATACAATTTCTAATCAATCTTGTAACTCCTCAAAAGAATCTGTGTTTAGACAGTTTAGAACATCTCCTGCCTCTCACAGTTGGGAGGCTCTGAACAATCACATGTGGCCGGAAAAACCTATTCAGGCAGGCTAGAGGATTTCCAAAGGAGTTTGTAGGTTAAACACTGTCACACCCAGGAATTATTAACTGGAACTGTAAGCTAACTCTTTTTTCAGAGAGAGGTAGTGGGGGAGAGCCCCCGTAAAGTCAGAGGTTTAGGTGAAAGCACAAGCAGAAAGTAGGCAGACTCTGGTTTTGGGGGTATATGCTCGAGAATTTCCAGGGGGACTCCTGAAGCTCGATCCCGCCTTTGCGTATGCCGAGCCTCCTTCCTCATGACCTTTGTCATGGGCGGAGTTCCTCACTGGCTCCCAGCAGTGATAGAATTCCAGTGGAGCTATTCCAGATCCTGAAAGATGATGCTGTGGAAAGTGCTGCACTCAATATGCAATATGCAATATGCACTCAATATGCAATATGCCGGCTCACGGCAGTAGGGGAATCTGGCCTCGAGACGTGTTGAAGAAGGTCTCTCGAGGTCTTTCTCGGGTTGAGGCAGGACACCCTGGGGTCCCTCGACTTGTGCAGGTGACCTCAGGGGGCTTCTCATGGTGGCTCTGAGAAGTCAGGGAAACTGGAGGTGGGAGGGGCCTCTCGGCACTCCACTGGGTTTGGTGCATTGGAAGAGGGCCTCATCTCCAGTTGAGGCAGGAACCTCAGGGTTCCTCTGACTTCAGACTCCGATCGCAAGGTCCCTGCAGACTTGGGACAGGAGAGTCAGGCCTCGTCTTGGGTTGAGGCATGGAACTCCGCTTGCCTCTCGAGGTGTTCCCGGGGAGACAGGCCACTTGTCGAGCGGTATTTGGAACCTGGGGGTCTTTTCCCGACGATGCACGGGCGAGTCACTGCCCCTTCGTGTTGACTTCATTCACAGGGTGGAGTTCGAAGAGGTGTCCGGGCATCGGGTTCTTATCAAGAGGGGACCGGGAAATCGGGGTCCTTCGGAATGTGGAAACCACCCACGAGGCCACGTCTGGAATGTCGTCGTGAGACCGGCCTCATCCTGAGGTGCGACCGGAAGGTCGGGAACCCCTTCCAGACAAAGCAGGGGAGTCGACCCTCCTGTCCAGATCAGGAGGGTAGAAGGGGCTCAGAGGAAGTGTTGCCGGAAAACTTCGGTGTTCCTCTCGAGGGAGACCGGGATGTCGGGGCACTTTGTGGGTCGCATCAAGGGTGACAAGTACCGTTTCGAACTCCAATTCCTAAAGTGGGACTTCTCCTGAGACGCTGTAGCGGCACAGGGCTACATCTTGCGATGACGGGGGAACCACGTGGTTTTTCTCGAGGTTGTAGCAGGATTCTCGAATTACGACGGGGAATTCAGGATGCCTCTTGTGTTGGCCCAGGGAAGTCCAATCTTCCATTCGAGTTGCGAAGGAAAGCTGGGGATTGCTCTCGAGTGACTGCAGGGCCAATAGACCTCATCTAGGCTTGTGTCCAGAAGCCAGTGTTCCTCTCCAGGGGCGACAGGGATCTCGGGGTTGCATTCCAGACACACCCGGGGAGACAGGCATCCATCTCGAGTGGAAGCAAAGAACCCCGCTCTGCTCTCGAGTCGCGACGGGTATCTCTTGGAGCTCACTGGGTGGACTAAAGGGAGTCAAGCCTCCTGAGGCGTTTGGAGAGAGGTCGCGAGATTGGTCTCTAGGCCATGCAGGAGACGAAGGCCCTCATCTCGCGATGACGGGGGAGTCTTGGGGTTGTTCTCGAGCGGCGGCCCCAGTGTGCGCTTTCTCACGAGGTACGACGGCGAGGTCAGTGAGCCTCTCGTGGGGCGCCAGGGAAGTCGGGTCTCCATGCGAGTGGCGAGGGCGAGCGCCGTCATTGCTCTCGAGCCATGGTAGGGTGCCGGGGACCAGCCCCGGCTGATCCAGGGTATTCGAAGGAGAGACGGCGTAGGCGAAGATCAGGAAACCACTGCTTAATTAAATGTTAATTAAGGATATAAAGAGTAATAGAATGAGGATAGCTCAGTGAGGAAATTCAGTGGAGAAAAGAGGCTGAATAATTCAGCCAGAAGGTAAGAGAAAGAACGACATGGTGAGACCAAGTTTCGGTGAACAAGGCCCGCACTTTATTTTTCAAAGTAGTTTTTATACCTTAAGTTATGCATAGAGGATAATGGGGGAAGGGGTCGAGTCTTGCAGCAAACCAGGCTTTCTTCCTGCAAACTTATCATATGCAAAAGCTTAGGTGATTTGCATCATCTTCTGGCCCGGAGGCCTGTTAACATTTTAAGACCTTTTCTTCAGAAAACTTATTTTTCTCTAAAGGTGGTTGGTCAGGAGCCACCCTCCAAAAAAGCATTAGATAAAGTTGCATTCCTACAGAGCAAAGGTGTGGTGGGCTATAACAAGAAAAAGAATTAACTCAAGGGTCCCAGGTTACAAACATTAAAGCTACTACTTACACCAATTATATTAATCAATACACTGCCAGGGACACAGCAGGTAAGGGATATGGAAACTTAGCAGCAAACAATGGCCCAACAAGTGAAAAACCATTCACCAATACAATTTCTAATCAATCTTGTAACTCCTCAAAAGAATCTGTGTTTAGACAGTTTAGAACATCTCCTGCCTCTCACAGTTGGGAGGCTCTGAACAATCACATGTGGCCGGAAAAACCTATTCAGGCAGGCTAGAGGATTTCCAAAGGAGTTTGTAGGTTAAACACTGTCACACCCAGGAATTATTAACTGGAACTGTAAGCTAACTCTTTTTTCAGAGAGAGGTAGTGGGGGAGAGCCCCCCGTAAAGTCAGAGGTTTAGGTGAAAGCACAAGCAGAAAGTAGGCAGACTCTGGTTTTGGGGGTATATGCTCGAGAATTTCCAGGGGGACTCCTGAAGCTCGATCCCGCCTTTGCGTATGCCGAGCCTCCTTCCTCATGACCTTTGTCATGGGCGGAGTTCCTCACTGGCTCCCAGCAGTGATAGAATTCCAGTGGAGCTATTCCAGATCCTGAAAGATGATGCTGTGGAAAGTGCTGCACTCAATATGCAATATGCAATATGCACTCAATATGCAATATGCCGGCTCACGGCAGTAGGGGAATCTGGCCTCGAGACGTGTTGAAGAAGGTCTCTCGAGGTCTTTCTCGGGTTGAGGCAGGACACCCTGGGGTCCCTCGACTTGTGCAGGTGACCTCAGGGGGCTTCTCATGGTGGCTCTGAGAAGTCAGGGAAACTGGAGGTGGGAGGGGCCTCTCGGCACTCCACTGGGTTTGGTGCATTGGAAGAGGGCCTCATCTCCAGTTGAGGCAGGAACCTCAGGGTTCCTCTGACTTCAGACTCCGATCGCAAGGTCCCTGCAGACTTGGGACAGGAGAGTCAGGCCTCGTCTTGGGTTGAGGCATGGAACTCCGCTTGCCTCTCGAGGTGTTCCCGGGGAGACAGGCCACTTGTCGAGCGGTATTTGGAACCTGGGGGTCTTTTCCCGACGATGCACGGGCGAGTCACTGCCCCTTCGTGTTGACTTCATTCACAGGGTGGAGTTCGAAGAGGTGTCCGGGCATCGGGTTCTTATCAAGAGGGGACCGGGAAATCGGGGTCCTTCGGAACGTGGAACCACCCACGAGGCCACGTCTGGAATGTCGTCGTGAGACCGGCCTCATCCTGAGGTGCGACCGGAAGGTCGGGAACCCCTTCCAGACAAAGCAGGGGAGTCGACCCTCCTGTCCAGATCAGGAGGGTAGAAGAGGCTCAGAGGAAGTGTTGCCGGAAAAACTTCGGTGTTCCTCTCGAGGGAGACCGGGATGTCGGGGCACTTTGTGGGTCGCATCAAGGGTGACAAGTACCGTTTCGAACTCCAATTCCTAAAGTGGGACTTCTCCTGAGACGCTGTAGCGGCACAGGGCTACATCTTGCGATGACGGGGGAACCACGTGGTTGTTCTCGAGGTGTAGCAGGATTCTCGAATTACGACGGGGAATTCAGGATGCCTCTTGTGTTGGCCCAGGGAAGTCCAATCTTCCATTCGAGTTGCGAAGGAAAGCTGGGGATTGCTCTCGAGTGACTGCAGGGCCAATAGACCTCATCTAGGCTTGTGTCCAGAAGCCAGTGTTCCTCTCCAGGGGCGACAGGGATCTCGGGGTTGCATTCCAGACACACCCGGGGAGACAGGCATCCATCTCGAGTGGAAGCAAAGAACCCCGCTCTGCTCTCGAGTCGCGACGGGTATCTCTTGGAGCTCACTGGGTGGACTAAAGGGAGTCAAGCCTCCTGAGGCGTTTGGAGAGAGGTCGCGAGATTGGTCTCTAGGCCATGCAGGAGACGAAGGCCCTCATCTCGCGATGACGGGGGAGTCTTGGGGTTGTTCTCGAGCGGCGGCCCCAGTGTGCGCTTTCTCACGAGGTACGACGGCGAGGTCAGTGAGCCTCTCGTGGGGCGCCAGGGAAGTCGGGTCTCCATGCGAGTGGCGAGGGCGAGCGCCTCATTGCTCTCGAGCCATGGTAGGGTGCCGGGGACCAGCCCCGGCTGATCCAGGGTATTCGAAGGAGAGACGGCGTAGGCGAAGATCAGGAAACCACTGCTTAATTAAATGTTAATTAAGGATATAAAGAGTAATAGAATGAGGATAGCTCAGTGAGGAAATTCAGTGGAGAAAAGAGGCTGAATAATTCAGCCAGAAGGTAAGAGAAAGAACGACATGGTGAGACCAAGTTTCGGTGAACAAGGCCCGCACTTTATTTTTCAAAGTAGTTTTTATACCTTAAGTTATGCATAGAGGATAATGGGGGAAGGGGTCGAGTCTTGCAGCAAACCAGGCTTTCTTCCTGCAAACTTATCATATGCAAAAGCTTAGGTGATTTGCATCATCTTCTGGCCCGGAGGCCTGTTAACATTTTAAGACCTTTTCTTCAGAAAACTTATTTTTCTCTAAAGGTGGTTGGTCAGGAGCCACCCTCCAAAAAAGCATTAGATAAAGTTGCATTCCTACAGAGCAAAGGTGTGGTGGGCTATAACAAGAAAAAGAATTAACTCAAGGGTCCCAGGTTACAAACATTAAAGCTACTACTTACACCAATTATATTAATCAATACACTGCCAGGGACACAGCAGGTAAGGGATATGGAAACTTAGCAGCAAACAATGGCCCAACAAGTGAAAAACCATTCACCAATACAATTTCTAATCAATCTTGTAACTCCTCAAAAGAATCTGTGTTTAGACAGTTTAGAACATCTCCTGCCTCTCACAGTTGGGAGGCTCTGAACAATCACATGTGGCCGGAAAAACCTATTCAGGCAGGCTAGAGGATTTCCAAAGGAGTTTGTAGGTTAAACACTGTCACACCCAGGAATTATTAACTGGAACTGTAAGCTAACTCTTTTTTCAGAGAGAGGTAGTGGGGGAGAGCCCCCGTAAAGTCAGAGGTTTAGGTGAAAGCACAAGCAGAAAGTAGGCAGACTCTGGTTTTGGGGGTATATGCTCGAGAATTTCCAGGGGGACTCCTGAAGCTCGATCCCGCCTTTGCGTATGCCGAGCCTCCTTCCTCATGACCTTTGTCATGGGCGGAGTTCCTCACTGGCTCCCAGCAGTGATAGAATTCCAGTGGAGCTATTCCAGATCCTGAAAGATGATGCTGTGGAAAGTGCTGCACTCAATATGCAATATGCAATATGCACTCAATATGCAATATGCCGGCTCACGGCAGTAGGGGAATCTGGCCTCGAGACGTGTTGAAGAAGGTCTCTCGAGGTCTTTCTCGGGTTGAGGCAGGACACCCTGGGTCCCTCGACTTGTGCAGGTGACCTCAGGGGGCTTCTCATGGTGGCTCTGAGAAGTCAGGGAAACTGGAGGTGGGAGGGGCCTCTCGGCACTCCACTGGGTTTGGTGCATTGGAAGAGGGCCTCATCTCCCGTTGAGGCAGGAACCTCAGGGTTCCTCTGACTTCAGACTCCGATCGCAAGGTCCCTGCAGACTTGGGACAGGAGAGTCAGGCCTCGTCTTGGGTTGAGGCATGGAACTCCGCTTGCCTCTCGAGGTGTTCCCGGGGAGACAGGCCACTTGTCGAGCGGTATTTGGAACCTGGGGGTCTTTTCCCGACGATGCACGGGCGAGTCACTGCCCCTTCGTGTTGACTTCATTCACAGGGTGGAGTTCGAAGAGGTGTCCGGGCATCGGGTTCTTATCAAGAGGGGACCGGGAAATCGGGGTCCTTCGGAACGTGGAACCACCCACGAGGCCACGTCTGGAATGTCGTCGTGAGACCGGCCTCATCCTGAGGTGCGACCGGAAGGTCGGGAACCCCTTCCAGACAAAGCAGGGGAGTCGACCCTCCTGTCCAGATCAGGAGGGTAGAAGGGCTCAGAGGAAGTGTTGCCGGAAAACTTCGGTGTTCCTCTCGAGGGAGACCGGGATGTCGGGGCACTTTGTGGGTCGCATCAAGGGTGACAAGTACCGTTTCGAACTCCAATTCCTAAAGTGGGACTTCTCCTGAGACGCTGTAGCGGCACAGGGCTACATCTTGCGATGACGGGGGAACCACGTGGTTTTTCTCGAGGTGTAGCAGGATTCTCGAATTACGACGGGGAATTCAGGATGCCTCTTGTGTTGGCCCAGGGAAGTCCAATCTTCCATTCGAGTTGCGAAGGAAAGCTGGGGATTGCTCTCGAGTGACTGCAGGGCCAATAGACCTCATCTAGGCTTGTGTCCAGAAGCCAGTGTTCCTCTCCAGGGGCGACAGGGATCTCGGGGTTGCATTCCAGACACACCCGGGGAGACAGGCATCCATCTCGAGTGGAAGCAAAGAACCCCGCTCTGCTCTCGAGTCGCGACGGGTATCTCTTGGAGCTCACTGGGTGGACTAAAGGGAGTCAAGCCTCCTGAGGCGTTTGGAGAGAGGTCGCGAGATTGGTCTCTAGGCCATGCAGGAGACGAAGGCCCTCATCTCGCGATGACGGGGGAGTCTTGGGGTTGTTCTCGAGCGGCGGCCCCAGTGTGCGCTTTCTCACGAGGTACGACGGCGAGGTCAGTGAGCCTCTCGTGGGGCGCCAGGGAAGTCGGGTCTCCATGCGAGTGGCGAGGGCGAGCGCCTCATTGCTCTCGAGCCATGGTAGGGTGCCGGGGACCAGCCCCGGCTGATCCAGGGTATTCGAAGGAGAGACGGCGTAGGCGAAGATCAGGAAACCACTGCTTAATTAAATGTTAATTAAGGATATAAAGAGTAATAGAATGAGGATAGCTCAGTGAGGAAATTCAGTGGAGAAAAGAGGCTGAATAATTCAGCCAGAAGGTAAGAGAAAGAACGACATGGTGAGACCAAGTTTCGGTGAACAAGGCCCGCACTTTATTTTTCAAAGTAGTTTTTATACCTTAAGTTATGCATAGAGGATAATGGGGGAAGGGGTCGAGTCTTGCAGCAAACCAGGCTTTCTTCCTGCAAACTTATCATATGCAAAAGCTTAGGTGATTTGCATCATCTTCTGGCCCGGAGGCCTGTTAACATTTTAAGACCTTTTCTTCAGAAAACTTATTTTTCTCTAAAGGTGGTTGGTCAGGAGCCACCCTCCAAAAAAGCATTAGATAAAGTTGCATTCCTACAGAGCAAAGGTGTGGTGGGCTATAACAAGAAAAAGAATTAACTCAAGGGTCCCAGGTTACAAACATTAAAGCTACTACTTACACCAATTATATTAATCAATACACTGCCAGGGACACAGCAGGTAAGGGATATGGAAACTTAGCAGCAAACAATGGCCCAACAAGTGAAAAACCATTCACCAATACAATTTCTAATCAATCTTGTAACTCCTCAAAAGAATCTGTGTTTAGACAGTTTAGAACATCTCCTGCCTCTCACAGTTGGGAGGCTCTGAACAATCACATGTGGCCGGAAAAACCTATTCAGGCAGGCTAGAGGATTTCCAAAGGAGTTTGTAGGTTAAACACTGTCACACCCAGGAATTATTAACTGGAACTGTAAGCTAACTCTTTTTTCAGAGAGAGGTAGTGGGGGAGAGCCCCCGTAAAGTCAGAGGTTTAGGTGAAAGCACAAGCAGAAAGTAGGCAGACTCTGGTTTTGGGGGTATATGCTCGAGAATTTCCAGGGGGACTCCTGAAGCTCGATCCCGCCTTTGCGTATGCCGAGCCTCCTTCCTCATGACCTTTGTCATGGGCGGAGTTCCTCACTGGCTCCCAGCAGTGATAGAATTCCAGTGGAGCTATTCCAGATCCTGAAAGATGATGCTGTGGAAAGTGCTGCACTCAATATGCAATATGCAATATGCACTCAATATGCAATATGCCGGCTCACGGCAGTAGGGGAATCTGGCCTCGAGACGTGTTGAAGAAGGTCTCTCGAGGTCTTTCTCGGGTTGAGGCAGGACACCCTGGGGTCCCTCGACTTGTGCAGGTGACCTCAGGGGGCTTCTCATGGTGGCTCTGAGAAGTCAGGGAAACTGGAGGTGGGAGGGGCCTCTCGGCACTCCACTGGGTTTGGTGCATTGGAAGAGGGCCTCATCTCCAGTTGAGGCAGGAACCTCAGGGTTCCTCTGACTTCAGACTCCGATCGCAAGGTCCCTGCAGACTTGGGACAGGAGAGTCAGGCCTCGTCTTGGGTTGAGGCATGGAACTCCGCTTGCCTCTCGAGGTGTTCCCGGGGAGACAGGCCACTTGTCGAGCGGTATTTGGAACCTGGGGGTCTTTTCCCGACGATGCACGGGCGAGTCACTGCCCCTTCGTGTTGACTTCATTCACAGGGTGGAGTTCGAAGAGGTGTCCGGGCATCGGGATCTTATCAAGAGGGGACCGGGAAATCGGGGTCCTTCGGAATGTGGAACCACCCACGAGGCCACGTCTGGAATGTCGTCGTGAGACCGGCCTCATCCTGAGGTGCGACCGGAAGGTCGGGAACCCCTTCCAGACAAAGCAGGGGAGTCGACCCTCCTGTCCAGATCAGGAGGGTAGAAGGGGCTCAGAGGAAGTGTTGCCGGAAAACTTCGGTGTTCCTCTCGAGGGAGACCGGGATGTCGGGGCACTTTGTGGGTCGCATCAAGGGTGACAAGTACCGTTTCGAACTCCAATTCCTAAAGTGGGACTTCTCCTGAGACGCTGTAGCGGCACAGGGCTACATCTTGCGATGACGGGGGAACCACGCGGTTGTTCTCGAGGTGTAGCAGGATTCTCGAATTACGACGGGGAATTCAGGATGCCTCTTGTGTTGGCCCAGGGAAGTCCAATCTTCCATTCGAGTTGCGAAGGAAAGCTGGGGATTGCTCTCGAGTGACTGCAGGGCCAATAGACCTCATCTAGGCTTGTGTCCAGAAGCCAGTGTTCCTCTCCAGGGGCGACAGGGATCTCGGGGTTGCATTCCAGACACACCCGGGGAGACAGGCATCCATCTCGAGTGGAAGCAAAGAACCCCGCTCTGCTCTCGAGTCGCGACGGGTATCTCTTGGAGCTCACTGGGTGGACTAAAGGGAGTCAAGCCTCCTGAGGCGTTTGGAGAGAGGTCGCGAGATTGGTCTCTAGGCCATGCAGGAGACGAAGGCCCTCATCTCGCGATGACGGGGGAGTCTTGGGGTTGTTCTCGAGCGGCGGCCCCAGTGTGCGCTTTCTCACGAGGTACGACGGCGAGGTCAGTGAGCCTCTCGTGGGGCGCCAGGGAAGTCGGGTCTCCATGCGAGTGGCGAGGGCGAGCGCCTCATTGCTCTCGAGCCATGGTAGGGTGCCGGGGACCAGCCCCGGCTGATCCAGGGTATTCGAAGGAGAGACGGCGTAGGCGAAGATCAGGAAACCACTGCTTAATTAAATGTTAATTAAGGATATAAAGAGTAATAGAATGAGGATAGCTCAGTGAGGAAATTCAGTGGAGAAAAGAGGCTGAATAATTCAGCCAGAAGGTAAGAGAAAGAACGACATGGTGAGACCAAGTTTCGGTGAACAAGGCCCGCACTTTATTTTTCAAAGTAGTTTTTATACCTTAAGTTATGCATAGAGGATAATGGGGGAAGGGGTCGAGTCTTGCAGCAAACCAGGCTTTCTTCCTGCAAACTTATCATATGCAAAAGCTTAGGTGATTTGCATCATCTTCTGGCCCGGAGGCCTGTTAACATTTTAAGACCTTTTCTTCAGAAAACTTATTTTTCTCTAAAGGTGGTTGGTCAGGAGCCACCCTCCAAAAAAGCATTAGATAAAGTTGCATTCCTACAGAGCAAAGGTGTGGTGGGCTATAACAAGAAAAAGAATTAACTCAAGGGTCCCAGGTTACAAACATTAAAGCTACTACTTACACCAATTATATTAATCAATACACTGCCAGGGACACAGCAGGTAAGGGATATGGAAACTTAGCAGCAAACAATGGCCCAACAAGTGAAAAACCATTCACCAATACAATTTCTAATCAATCTTGTAACTCCTCAAAAGAATCTGTGTTTAGACAGTTTAGAACATCTCCTGCCTCTCACAGTTGGGAGGCTCTGAACAATCACATGTGGCCGGAAAAACCTATTCAGGCAGGCTAGAGGATTTCCAAAGGAGTTTGTAGGTTAAACACTGTCACACCCAGGAATTATTAACTGGAACTGTAAGCTAACTCTTTTTTCAGAGAGAGGTAGTGGGGGAGAGCCCCCCGTAAAGTCAGAGGTTTAGGTGAAAGCACAAGCAGAAAGTAGGCAGACTCTGGTTTTGGGGGTATATGCTCGAGAATTTCCAGGGGGACTCCTGAAGCTCGATCCCGCCTTTGCGTATGCCGAGCCTCCTTCCTCATGACCTTTGTCATGGGCGGAGTTCCTCACTGGCTCCCAGCAGTGATAGAATTCCAGTGGAGCTATTCCAGATCCTGAAAGATGATGCTGTGGAAAGTGCTGCACTCAATATGCAATATGCAATATGCACTCAATATGCAATATGCCGGCTCACGGCAGTAGGGGAATCTGGCCTCGAGACGTGTTGAAGAAGGTCTCTCGAGGTCTTTCTCGGGTTGAGGCAGGACACCCTGGGGTCCCTCGACTTGTGCAGGTGACCTCAGGGGGCTTCTCATGGTGGCTCTGAGAAGTCAGGGAAACTGGAGGTGGGAGGGGCCTCTCGGCACTCCACTGGGTTTGGTGCATTGGAAGAGGGCCTCATCTCCAGTTGAGGCAGGAACCTCAGGGTTCCTCTGACTTCAGACTCCGATCGCAAGGTCCCTGCAGACTTGGGACAGGAGAGTCAGGCCTCGTCTTGGGTTGAGGCATGGAACTCCGCTTGCCTCTCGAGGTGTTCCCGGGGAGACAGGCCACTTGTCGAGCGGTATTTGGAACCTGGGGGTCTTTTCCCGACGATGCACGGGCGAGTCACTGCCCCTTCGTGTTGACTTCATTCACAGGGTGGAGTTCGAAGAGGTGTCCGGGCATCGGGTTCTTATCAAGAGGGCACCGGGAAATCGGGGTCCTTCGGAACGTGGAACCACCCACGAGGCCACGTCTGGAATGTCGTCGTGAGACCGGCCTCATCCTGAGGTGCGACCGGAAGGTCGGGAACCCCTTCCAGACAAAGCAGGGGAGTCGACCCTCCTGTCCAGATCAGGAGGGTAGAAGGGGCTCAGAGGAAGTGTTGCCGGAAAACTTCGGTGTTCCTCTCGAGGGAGACCGGGATGTCGGGGCACTTTGTGGGTCGCATCAAGGGTGACAAGTACCGTTTCGAACTCCAATTCCTAAAGTGGGACTTCTCCTGAGACGCTGTAGCGGCACAGGGCTACATCTTGCGATGACGGGGGAACCACGCTGGTTGTTCTCGAGGTGTAGCAGGATTCTCGAATTACGACGGGGAATTCAGGATGCCTCTTGTGTTGGCCCAGGGAAGTCCAATCTTCCATTCGAGTTGCGAAGGAAAGCTGGGGATTGCTCTCGAGTGACTGCAGGGCCAATAGACCTCATCTAGGCTTGTGTCCAGAAGCCAGTGTTCCTCTCCAGGGGCGACAGGGATCTCGGGGTTGCATTCCAGACACACCCGGGGAGACAGGCATCCATCTCGAGTGGAAGCAAAGAACCCCGCTCTGCTCTCGAGTCGCGACGGGTATCTCTTGGAGCTCACTGGGTGGACTAAAGGGAGTCAAGCCTCCTGAGGCGTTTGGAGAGAGGTCGCGAGATTGGTCTCTAGGCCATGCAGGAGACGAAGGCCCTCATCTCGCGATGACGGGGGAGTCTTGGGGTTGTTCTCGAGCGGCGGCCCCAGTGTGCGCTTTCTCACGAGGTACGACGGCGAGGTCAGTGAGCCTCTCGTGGGGCGCCAGGGAAGTCGGGTCTCCATGCGAGTGGCGAGGGCGAGCGCCTCATTGCTCTCGAGCCATGGTAGGGTGCCGGGGACCAGCCCCGGCTGATCCAGGGTATTCGAAGGAGAGACGGCGTAGGCGAAGATCAGGAAACCACTGCTTAATTAAATGTTAATTAAGGATATAAAGAGTAATAGAATGAGGATAGCTCAGTGAGGAAATTCAGTGGAGAAAAGAGGCTGAATAATTCAGCCAGAAGGTAAGAGAAAGAACGACATGGTGAGACCAAGTTTCGGTGAACAAGGCCCGCACTTTATTTTTCAAAGTAGTTTTTATACCTTAAGTTATGCATAGAGGATAATGGGGGAAGGGGTCGAGTCTTGCAGCAAACCAGGCTTTCTTCCTGCAAACTTATCATATGCAAAAGCTTAGGTGATTTGCATCATCTTCTGGCCCGGAGGCCTGTTAACATTTTAAGACCTTTTCTTCAGAAAACTTATTTTTCTCTAAAGGTGGTTGGTCAGGAGCCACCCTCCAAAAAAGCATTAGATAAAGTTGCATTCCTACAGAGCAAAGGTGTGGTGGGCTATAACAAGAAAAAGAATTAACTCAAGGGTCCCAGGTTACAAACATTAAAGCTACTACTTACACCAATTATATTAATCAATACACTGCCAGGGACACAGCAGGTAAGGGATATGGAAACTTAGCAGCAAACAATGGCCCAACAAGTGAAAAACCATTCACCAATACAATTTCTAATCAATCTTGTAACTCCTCAAAAGAATCTGTGTTTAGACAGTTTAGAACATCTCCTGCCTCTCACAGTTGGGAGGCTCTGAACAATCACATGTGGCCGGAAAAACCTATTCAGGCAGGCTAGAGGATTTCCAAAGGAGTTTGTAGGTTAAACACTGTCACACCCAGGAATTATTAACTGGAACTGTAAGCTAACTCTTTTTTCAGAGAGAGGTAGTGGGGGAGAGCCCCGCGTAAAGTCAGAGGTTTAGGTGAAAGCACAAGCAGAAAGTAGGCAGACTCTGGTTTTGGGGGTATATGCTCGAGAATTTCCAGGGGGACTCCTGAAGCTCGATCCCGCCTTTGCGTATGCCGAGCCTCCTTCCTCATGACCTTTGTCATGGGCGGAGTTCCTCACTGGCTCCCAGCAGTGATAGAATTCCAGTGGAGCTATTCCAGATCCTGAAAGATGATGCTGTGGAAAGTGCTGCACTCAATATGCAATATGCAATATGCACTCAATATGCAATATGCCGGCTCACGGCAGTAGGGGAATCTGGCCTCGAGACGTGTTGAAGAAGGTCTCTCGAGGTCTTTCTCGGGTTGAGGCAGGACACCCTGGGGTCCCTCGACTTGTGCAGGTGACCTCAGGGGGCTTCTCATGGTGGCTCTGAGAAGTCAGGGAAACTGGAGGTGGGAGGGGCCTCTCGGCACTCCACTGGGTTTGGTGCATTGGAAGAGGGCCTCATCTCCAGTTGAGGCAGGAACCTCAGGGTTCCTCTGACTTCAGACTCCGATCGCAAGGTCCCTGCAGACTTGGGACAGGAGAGTCAGGCCTCGTCTTGGGTTGAGGCATGGAACTCCGCTTGCCTCTCGAGGTGTTCCCGGGGAGACAGGCCACTTGTCGAGCGGTATTTGGAACCTGGGGGTCTTTTCCCGACGATGCACGGGCGAGTCACTGCCCCTTCGTGTTGACTTCATTCACAGGGTGGAGTTCGAAGAGGTGTCCGGGCATCGGGTTCTTATCAAGAGGGGACCGGGAAATCGGGGTCCTTCGGAACGTGGAACCACCCACGAGGCCACGTCTGGAATGTCGTCGTGAGACCGGCCTCATCCTGAGGTGCGACCGGAAGGTCGGGAACCCCTTCCAGACAAAGCAGGGGAGTCGACCCTCCTGTCCAGATCAGGAGGGTAGAAGGGGCTCAGAGGAAGTGTTGCCGGAAAACTTCGGTGTTCCTCTCGAGGGAGACCGGGATGTCGGGGCACTTTGTGGGTCGCATCAAGGGTGACAAGTACCGTTTCGAACTCCAATTCCTAAAGTGGGACTTCTCCTGAGACGCTGTAGCGGCACAGGGCTACATCTTGCGATGACGGGGGAACCACGTGGTTGTTCTCGAGGTGTAGCAGGATTCTCGAATTACGACGGGGAATTCAGGATGCCTCTTGTGTTGGCCCAGGGAAGTCCAATCTTCCATTCGAGTTGCGAAGGAAAGCTGGGGATTGCTCTCGAGTGACTGCAGGGCCAATAGACCTCATCTAGGCTTGTGTCCAGAAGCCAGTGTTCCTCTCCAGGGGCGACAGGGATCTCGGGGTTGCATTCCAGACACACCCGGGGAGACAGGCATCCATCTCGAGTGGAAGCAAAGAACCCCGCTCTGCTCTCGAGTCGCGACGGGTATCTCTTGGAGCTCACTGGGTGGACTAAAGGGAGTCAAGCCTCCTGAGGCGTTTGGAGAGAGGTCGCGAGATTGGTCTCTAGGCCATGCAGGAGACGAAGGCCCTCATCTCGCGATGACGGGGGAGTCTTGGGGTTGTTCTCGAGCGGCGGCCCCAGTGTGCGCTTTCTCACGAGGTACGACGGCGAGGTCAGTGAGCCTCTCGTGGGGCGCCAGGGAAGTCGGGTCTCCATGCGAGTGGCGAGGGCGAGCGCCTCATTGCTCTCGAGCCATGGTAGGGTGCCGGGGACCAGCCCCGGCTGATCCAGGGTATTCGAAGGAGAGACGGCGTAGGCGAAGATCAGGAAACCACTGCTTAATTAAATGTTAATTAAGGATATAAAGAGTAATAGAATGAGGATAGCTCAGTGAGGAAATTCAGTGGAGAAAAGAGGCTGAATAATTCAGCCAGAAGGTAAGAGAAAGAACGACATGGTGAGACCAAGTTTCGGTGAACAAGGCCCGCACTTTATTTTTCAAAGTAGTTTTTATACCTTAAGTTATGCATAGAGGATAATGGGGGAAGGGGTCGAGTCTTGCAGCAAACCAGGCTTTCTTCCTGCAAACTTATCATATGCAAAAGCTTAGGTGATTTGCATCATCTTCTGGCCCGGAGGCCTGTTAACATTTTAAGACCTTTTCTTCAGAAAACTTATTTTTCTCTAAAGGTGGTTGGTCAGGAGCCACCCTCCAAAAAAGCATTAGATAAAGTTGCATTCCTACAGAGCAAAGGTGTGGTGGGCTATAACAAGAAAAAGAATTAACTCAAGGGTCCCAGGTTACAAACATTAAAGCTACTACTTACACCAATTATATTAATCAATACACTGCCAGGGACACAGCAGGTAAGGGATATGGAAACTTAGCAGCAAACAATGGCCCAACAAGTGAAAAACCATTCACCAATACAATTTCTAATCAATCTTGTAACTCCTCAAAAGAATCTGTGTTTAGACAGTTTAGAACATCTCCTGCCTCTCACAGTTGGGAGGCTCTGAACAATCACATGTGGCCGGAAAAACCTATTCAGGCAGGCTAGAGGATTTCCAAAGGAGTTTGTAGGTTAAACACTGTCACACCCAGGAATTATTAACTGGAACTGTAAGCTAACTCTTTTTTCAGAGAGAGGTAGTGGGGGAGAGCCCCGCGTAAAGTCAGAGGTTTAGGTGAAAGCACAAGCAGAAAGTAGGCAGACTCTGGTTTTGGGGGTATATGCTCGAGAATTTCCAGGGGGACTCCTGAAGCTCGATCCCGCCTTTGCGTATGCCGAGCCTCCTTCCTCATGACCTTTGTCATGGGCGGAGTTCCTCACTGGCTCCCAGCAGTGATAGAATTCCAGTGGAGCTATTCCAGATCCTGAAAGATGATGCTGTGGAAAGTGCTGCACTCAATATGCAATATGCAATATGCACTCAATATGCAATATGCCGGCTCACGGCAGTAGGGGAATCTGGCCTCGAGACGTGTTGAAGAAGGTCTCTCGAGGTCTTTCTCGGGTTGAGGCAGGACACCCTGGGGTCCCTCGACTTGTGCAGGTGACCTCAGGGGGCTTCTCATGGTGGCTCTGAGAAGTCAGGGAAACTGGAGGTGGGAGGGGCCTCTCGGCACTCCACTGGGTTTGGTGCATTGGAAGAGGGCCTCATCTCCAGTTGAGGCAGGAACCTCAGGGTTCCTCTGACTTCAGACTCCGATCGCAAGGTCCCTGCAGACTTGGGACAGGAGAGTCAGGCCTCGTCTTGGGTTGAGGCATGGAACTCCGCTTGCCTCTCGAGGTGTTCCCGGGGAGACAGGCCACTTGTCGAGCGGTATTTGGAACCTGGGGGTCTTTTCCCGACGATGCACGGGCGAGTCACTGCCCCTTCGTGTTGACTTCATTCACAGGGTGGAGTTCGAAGAGGTGTCCGGGCATCGGGTTCTTATCAAGAGGGGACCGGGAAATCGGGGTCCTTCGGAACGTGGAACCACCCACGAGGCCACGTCTGGAATGTCGTCGTGAGACCGGCCTCATCCTGAGGTGCGACCGGAAGGTCGGGAACCCCTTCCAGACAAAGCAGGGGAGTCGACCCTCCTGTCCAGATCAGGAGGGGAGAAAGGGCTCAGAGGAAGTGTTGCCGGAAAACTTCGGTGTTCCTCTCGAGGGAGACCGGGATGTCGGGGCACTTTGTGGGTCGCATCAAGGGTGACAAGTACCGTTTCGAACTCCAATTCCTAAAGTGGGACTTCTCCTGAGACGCTGTAGCGGCACAGGGCTACATCTTGCGATGACGGGGGAACCACGCGGTTGTTCTCGAGGTGTAGCAGGATTCTCGAATTACGACGGGGAATTCAGGATGCCTCTTGTGTTGGCCCAGGGAAGTCCAATCTTCCATTCGAGTTGCGAAGGAAAGCTGGGGATTGCTCTCGAGTGACTGCAGGGCCAATAGACCTCATCTAGGCTTGTGTCCAGAAGCCAGTGTTCCTCTCCAGGGGCGACAGGGATCTCGGGGTTGCATTCCAGACACACCCGGGGAGACAGGCATCCATCTCGAGTGGAAGCAAAGAACCCCGCTCTGCTCTCGAGTCGCGACGGGTATCTCTTGGAGCTCACTGGGTGGACTAAAGGGAGTCAAGCCTCCTGAGGCGTTTGGAGAGAGGTCGCGAGATTGGTCTCTAGGCCATGCAGGAGACGAAGGCCCTCATCTCGCGATGACGGGGGAGTCTTGGGGTTGTTCTCGAGCGGCGGCCCCAGTGTGCGCTTTCTCACGAGGTACGACGGCGAGGTCAGTGAGCCTCTCGTGGGGCGCCAGGGAAGTCGGGTCTCCATGCGAGTGGCGAGGGCGAGCGCCTCATTGCTCTCGAGCCATGGTAGGGTGCCGGGGACCAGCCCCGGCTGATCCAGGGTATTCGAAGGAGAGACGGCGTAGGCGAAGATCAGGAAACCACTGCTTAATTAAATGTTAATTAAGGATATAAAGAGTAATAGAATGAGGATAGCTCAGTGAGGAAATTCAGTGGAGAAAAGAGGCTGAATAATTCAGCCAGAAGGTAAGAGAAAGAACGACATGGTGAGACCAAGTTTCGGTGAACAAGGCCCGCACTTTATTTTTCAAAGTAGTTTTTATACCTTAAGTTATGCATAGAGGATAATGGGGGAAGGGGTCGAGTCTTGCAGCAAACCAGGCTTTCTTCCTGCAAACTTATCATATGCAAAAGCTTAGGTGATTTGCATCATCTTCTGGCCCGGAGGCCTGTTAACATTTTAAGACCTTTTCTTCAGAAAACTTATTTTTCTCTAAAGGTGGTTGGTCAGGAGCCACCCTCCAAAAAAGCATTAGATAAAGTTGCATTCCTACAGAGCAAAGGTGTGGTGGGCTATAACAAGAAAAAGAATTAACTCAAGGGTCCCAGGTTACAAACATTAAAGCTACTACTTACACCAATTATATTAATCAATACACTGCCAGGGACACAGCAGGTAAGGGATATGGAAACTTAGCAGCAAACAATGGCCCAACAAGTGAAAAACCATTCACCAATACAATTTCTAATCAATCTTGTAACTCCTCAAAAGAATCTGTGTTTAGACAGTTTAGAACATCTCCTGCCTCTCACAGTTGGGAGGCTCTGAACAATCACATGTGGCCGGAAAAACCTATTCAGGCAGGCTAGAGGATTTCCAAAGGAGTTTGTAGGTTAAACACTGTCACACCCAGGAATTATTAACTGGAACTGTAAGCTAACTCTTTTTTCAGAGAGAGGTAGTGGGGGAGAGCCCCGCGTAAAGTCAGAGGTTTAGGTGAAAGCACAAGCAGAAAGTAGGCAGACTCTGGTTTTGGGGGTATATGCTCGAGAATTTCCAGGGGGACTCCTGAAGCTCGATCCCGCCTTTGCGTATGCCGAGCCTCCTTCCTCATGACCTTTGTCATGGGCGGAGTTCCTCACTGGCTCCCAGCAGTGATAGAATTCCAGTGGAGCTATTCCAGATCCTGAAAGATGATGCTGTGGAAAGTGCTGCACTCAATATGCAATATGCAATATGCACTCAATATGCAATATGCCGGCTCACGGCAGTAGGGGAATCTGGCCTCGAGACGTGTTGAAGAAGGTCTCTCGAGGTCTTTCTCGGGTTGAGGCAGGACACCCTGGGGTCCCTCGACTTGTGCAGGTGACCTCAGGGGGCTTCTCATGGTGGCTCTGAGAAGTCAGGGAAACTGGAGGTGGGAGGGGCCTCTCGGCACTCCACTGGGTTTGGTGCATTGGAAGAGGGCCTCATCTCCAGTTGAGGCAGGAACCTCAGGGTTCCTCTGACTTCAGACTCCGATCGCAAGGTCCCTGCAGACTTGGGACAGGAGAGTCAGGCCTCGTCTTGGGTTGAGGCATGGAACTCCGCTTGCCTCTCGAGGTGTTCCCGGGGAGACAGGCCACTTGTCGAGCGGTATTTGGAACCTGGGGGTCTTTTCCCGACGATGCACGGGCGAGTCACTGCCCCTTCGTGTTGACTTCATTCACAGGGTGGAGTTCGAAGAGGTGTCCGGGCATCGGGTTCTTATCAAGAGGGGACCGGGAAATCGGGGTCCTTCGGAACGTGGAACCACCCACGAGGCCACGTCTGGAATGTCGTCGTGAGACCGGCCTCATCCTGAGGTGCGACCGGAAGGTCGGGAACCCCTTCCAGACAAAGCAGGGGAGTCGACCCTCCTGTCCAGATCAGGAGGGGAGAAGGGGCTCAGAGGAAGTGTTGCCGGAAAACTTCGGTGTTCCTCTCGAGGGAGACCGGGATGTCGGGGCACTTTGTGGGTCGCATCAAGGGTGACAAGTACCGTTTCGAACTCCAATTCCTAAAGTGGGACTTCTCCTGAGACGCTGTAGCGGCACAGGGCTACATCTTGCGATGACGGGGGAACCACGCGGTTGTTCTCGAGGTGTAGCAGGATTCTCGAATTACGACGGGGAATTCAGGATGCCTCTTGTGTTGGCCCAGGGAAGTCCAATCTTCCATTCGAGTTGCGAAGGAAAGCTGGGGATTGCTCTCGAGTGACTGCAGGGCCAATAGACCTCATCTAGGCTTGTGTCCAGAAGCCAGTGTTCCTCTCCAGGGGCGACAGGGATCTCGGGGTTGCATTCCAGACACACCCGGGGAGACAGGCATCCATCTCGAGTGGAAGCAAAGAACCCCGCTCTGCTCTCGAGTCGCGACGGGTATCTCTTGGAGCTCACTGGGTGGACTAAAGGGAGTCAAGCCTCCTGAGGCGTTTGGAGAGAGGTCGCGAGATTGGTCTCTAGGCCATGCAGGAGACGAAGGCCCTCATCTCGCGATGACGGGGGAGTCTTGGGGTTGTTCTCGAGCGGCGGCCCCAGTGTGCGCTTTCTCACGAGGTACGACGGCGAGGTCAGTGAGCCTCTCGTGGGGCGCCAGGGAAGTCGGGTCTCCATGCGAGTGGCGAGGGCGAGCGCCTCATTGCTCTCGAGCCATGGTAGGGTGCCGGGGACCAGCCCCGGCTGATCCAGGGTATTCGAAGGAGAGACGGCGTAGGCGAAGATCAGGAAACCACTGCTTAATTAAATGTTAATTAAGGATATAAAGAGTAATAGAATGAGGATAGCTCAGTGAGGAAATTCAGTGGAGAAAAGAGGCTGAATAATTCAGCCAGAAGGTAAGAGAAAGAACGACATGGTGAGACCAAGTTTCGGTGAACAAGGCCCGCACTTTATTTTTCAAAGTAGTTTTTATACCTTAAGTTATGCATAGAGGATAATGGGGGAAGGGGTCGAGTCTTGCAGCAAACCAGGCTTTCTTCCTGCAAACTTATCATATGCAAAAGCTTAGGTGATTTGCATCATCTTCTGGCCCGGAGGCCTGTTAACATTTTAAGACCTTTTCTTCAGAAAACTTATTTTTCTCTAAAGGTGGTTGGTCAGGAGCCACCCTCCAAAAAAGCATTAGATAAAGTTGCATTCCTACAGAGCAAAGGTGTGGTGGGCTATAACAAGAAAAAGAATTAACTCAAGGGTCCCAGGTTACAAACATTAAAGCTACTACTTACACCAATTATATTAATCAATACACTGCCAGGGACACAGCAGGTAAGGGATATGGAAACTTAGCAGCAAACAATGGCCCAACAAGTGAAAAACCATTCACCAATACAATTTCTAATCAATCTTGTAACTCCTCAAAAGAATCTGTGTTTAGACAGTTTAGAACATCTCCTGCCTCTCACAGTTGGGAGGCTCTGAACAATCACATGTGGCCGGAAAAACCTATTCAGGCAGGCTAGAGGATTTCCAAAGGAGTTTGTAGGTTAAACACTGTCACACCCAGGAATTATTAACTGGAACTGTAAGCTAACTCTTTTTTCAGAGAGAGGTAGTGGGGGAGAGCCCCGCGTAAAGTCAGAGGTTTAGGTGAAAGCACAAGCAGAAAGTAGGCAGACTCTGGTTTTGGGGGTATATGCTCGAGAATTTCCAGGGGGACTCCTGAAGCTCGATCCCGCCTTTGCGTATGCCGAGCCTCCTTCCTCATGACCTTTGTCATGGGCGGAGTTCCTCACTGGCTCCCAGCAGTGATAGAATTCCAGTGGAGCTATTCCAGATCCTGAAAGATGATGCTGTGGAAAGTGCTGCACTCAATATGCAATATGCAATATGCACTCAATATGCAATATGCCGGCTCACGGCAGTAGGGGAATCTGGCCTCGAGACGTGTTGAAGAAGGTCTCTCGAGGTCTTTCTCGGGTTGAGGCAGGACACCCTGGGGTCCCTCGACTTGTGCAGGTGACCTCAGGGGGCTTCTCATGGTGGCTCTGAGAAGTCAGGGAAACTGGAGGTGGGAGGGGCCTCTCGGCACTCCACTGGGTTTGGTGCATTGGAAGAGGGCCTCATCTCCCGTTGAGGCAGGAACCTCAGGGTTCCTCTGACTTCAGACTCCGATCGCAAGGTCCCTGCAGACTTGGGACAGGAGAGTCAGGCCTCGTCTTGGGTTGAGGCATGGAACTCCGCTTGCCTCTCGAGGTGTTCCCGGGGAGACAGGCCACTTGTCGAGCGGTATTTGGAACCTGGGGGTCTTTTCCCGACGATGCACGGGCGAGTCACTGCCCCTTCGTGTTGACTTCATTCACAGGGTGGAGTTCGAAGAGGTGTCCGGGCATCGGGTTCTTATCAAGAGGGGACCGGGAAATCGGGGTCCTTCGGAACGTGGAACCACCCACGAGGCCACGTCTGGAATGTCGTCGTGAGACCGGCCTCATCCTGAGGTGCGACCGGAAGGTCGGGAACCCCTTCCAGACAAAGCAGGGGAGTCGACCCTCCTGTCCAGATCAGGAGGGGAGAAGGGGCTCAGAGGAAGTGTTGCCGGAAAACTTCGGTGTTCCTCTCGAGGGAGACCGGGATGTCGGGGCACTTTGTGGGTCGCATCAAGGGTGACAAGTACCGTTTCGAACTCCAATTCTAAAGTGGGACTTCTCCTGAGACGCTGTAGCGGCACAGGGCTACATCTTGCGATGACGGGGGAACCACGCGGTTGTTCTCGAGGTGTAGCAGGATTCTCGAATTACGACGGGGAATTCAGGATGCCTCTTGTGTTGGCCCAGGGAAGTCCAATCTTCCATTCGAGTTGCGAAGGAAAGCTGGGGATTGCTCTCGAGTGACTGCAGGGCCAATAGACCTCATCTAGGCTTGTGTCCAGAAGCCAGTGTTCCTCTCCAGGGGCGACAGGGATCTCGGGGTTGCATTCCAGACACACCCGGGGAGACAGGCATCCATCTCGAGTGGAAGCAAAGAACCCCGCTCTGCTCTCGAGTCGCGACGGGTATCTCTTGGAGCTCACTGGGTGGACTAAAGGGAGTCAAGCCTCCTGAGGCGTTTGGAGAGAGGTCGCGAGATTGGTCTCTAGGCCATGCAGGAGACGAAGGCCCTCATCTCGCGATGACGGGGGAGTCTTGGGGTTGTTCTCGAGCGGCGGCCCCAGTGTGCGCTTTCTCACGAGGTACGACGGCGAGGTCAGTGAGCCTCTCGTGGGGCGCCAGGGAAGTCGGGTCTCCATGCGAGTGGCGAGGGCGAGCGCCTCATTGCTCTCGAGCCATGGTAGGGTGCCGGGGACCAGCCCCGGCTGATCCAGGGTATTCGAAGGAGAGACGGCGTAGGCGAAGATCAGGAAACCACTGCTTAATTAAATGTTAATTAAGGATATAAAGAGTAATAGAATGAGGATAGCTCAGTGAGGAAATTCAGTGGAGAAAAGAGGCTGAATAATTCAGCCAGAAGGTAAGAGAAAGAACGACATGGTGAGACCAAGTTTCGGTGAACAAGGCCCGCACTTTATTTTTCAAAGTAGTTTTTATACCTTAAGTTATGCATAGAGGATAATGGGGGAAGGGGTCGAGTCTTGCAGCAAACCAGGCTTTCTTCCTGCAAACTTATCATATGCAAAAGCTTAGGTGATTTGCATCATCTTCTGGCCCGGAGGCCTGTTAACATTTTAAGACCTTTTCTTCAGAAAACTTATTTTTCTCTAAAGGTGGTTGGTCAGGAGCCACCCTCCAAAAAAGCATTAGATAAAGTTGCATTCCTACAGAGCAAAGGTGTGGTGGGCTATAACAAGAAAAAGAATTAACTCAAGGGTCCCAGGTTACAAACATTAAAGCTACTACTTACACCAATTATATTAATCAATACACTGCCAGGGACACAGCAGGTAAGGGATATGGAAACTTAGCAGCAAACAATGGCCCAACAAGTGAAAAACCATTCACCAATACAATTTCTAATCAATCTTGTAACTCCTCAAAAGAATCTGTGTTTAGACAGTTTAGAACATCTCCTGCCTCTCACAGTTGGGAGGCTCTGAACAATCACATGTGGCCGGAAAAACCTATTCAGGCAGGCTAGAGGATTTCCAAAGGAGTTTGTAGGTTAAACACTGTCACACCCAGGAATTATTAACTGGAACTG
This sequence comes from Bos indicus, assembly GCF_029378745.1. Taxonomy (NCBI): domain Eukaryota; kingdom Metazoa; phylum Chordata; class Mammalia; order Artiodactyla; family Bovidae; genus Bos; species Bos indicus. The sequence continues at coordinate 340,257 of NW_027223716.1, forward strand.
TAAGCTAACTCTTTTTTCAGAGAGAGGTAGTGGGGGAGAGCCCCGCGTAAAGTCAGAGGTTTAGGTGAAAGCACAAGCAGAAAGTAGGCAGACTCTGGTTTTGGGGGTATATGCTCGAGAATTTCCAGGGGGACTCCTGAAGCTCGATCCCGCCTTTGCGTATGCCGAGCCTCCTTCCTCATGACCTTTGTCATGGGCGGAGTTCCTCACTGGCTCCCAGCAGTGATAGAATTCCAGTGGAGCTATTCCAGATCCTGAAAGATGATGCTGTGGAAAGTGCTGCACTCAATATGCAATATGCAATATGCACTCAATATGCAATATGCCGGCTCACGGCAGTAGGGGAATCTGGCCTCGAGACGTGTTGAAGAAGGTCTCTCGAGGTCTTTCTCGGGTTGAGGCAGGACACCCTGGGGTCCCTCGACTTGTGCAGGTGACCTCAGGGGGCTTCTCATGGTGGCTCTGAGAAGTCAGGGAAACTGGAGGTGGGAGGGGCCTCTCGGCACTCCACTGGGTTTGGTGCATTGGAAGAGGGCCTCATCTCCAGTTGAGGCAGGAACCTCAGGGTTCCTCTGACTTCAGACTCCGATCGCAAGGTCCCTGCAGACTTGGGACAGGAGAGTCAGGCCTCGTCTTGGGTTGAGGCATGGAACTCCGCTTGCCTCTCGAGGTGTTCCCGGGGAGACAGGCCACTTGTCGAGCGGTATTTGGAACCTGGGGGTCTTTTCCCGACGATGCACGGGCGAGTCACTGCCCCTTCGTGTTGACTTCATTCACAGGGTGGAGTTCGAAGAGGTGTCCGGGCATCGGGTTCTTATCAAGAGGGGACCGGGAAATCGGGGTCCTTCGGAACGTGGAACCACCCACGAGGCCACGTCTGGAATGTCGTCGTGAGACCGGCCTCATCCTGAGGTGCGACCGGAAGGTCGGGAACCCCTTCCAGACAAAGCAGGGGAGTCGACCCTCCTGTCCAGATCAGGAGGGGAGAAGGGGCTCAGAGGAAGTGTTGCCGGAAAACTTCGGTGTTCCTCTCGAGGGAGACCGGGATGTCGGGGCACTTTGTGGGTCGCATCAAGGGTGACAAGTACCGTTTCGAACTCCAATTCCTAAAGTGGGACTTCTCCTGAGACGCTGTAGCGGCACAGGGCTACATCTTGCGATGACGGGGGAACCACGCGGTTGTTCTCGAGGTGTAGCAGGATTCTCGAATTACGACGGGGAATTCAGGATGCCTCTTGTGTTGGCCCAGGGAAGTCCAATCTTCCATTCGAGTTGCGAAGGAAAGCTGGGGATTGCTCTCGAGTGACTGCAGGGCCAATAGACCTCATCTAGGCTTGTGTCCAGAAGCCAGTGTTCCTCTCCAGGGGCGACAGGGATCTCGGGGTTGCATTCCAGACACACCCGGGGAGACAGGCATCCATCTCGAGTGGAAGCAAAGAACCCCGCTCTGCTCTCGAGTCGCGACGGGTATCTCTTGGAGCTCACTGGGTGGACTAAAGGGAGTCAAGCCTCCTGAGGCGTTTGGAGAGAGGTCGCGAGATTGGTCTCTAGGCCATGCAGGAGACGAAGGCCCTCATCTCGCGATGACGGGGGAGTCTTGGGGTTGTTCTCGAGCGGCGGCCCCAGTGTGCGCTTTCTCACGAGGTACGACGGCGAGGTCAGTGAGCCTCTCGTGGGGCGCCAGGGAAGTCGGGTCTCCATGCGAGTGGCGAGGGCGAGCGCCTCATTGCTCTCGAGCCATGGTAGGGTGCCGGGGACCAGCCCCGGCTGATCCAGGGTATTCGAAGGAGAGACGGCGTAGGCGAAGATCAGGAAACCACTGCTTAATTAAATGTTAATTAAGGATATAAAGAGTAATAGAATGAGGATAGCTCAGTGAGGAAATTCAGTGGAGAAAAGAGGCTGAATAATTCAGCCAGAAGGTAAGAGAAAGAACGACATGGTGAGACCAAGTTTCGGTGAACAAGGCCCGCACTTTATTTTTCAAAGTAGTTTTTATACCTTAAGTTATGCATAGAGGATAATGGGGGAAGGGGTCGAGTCTTGCAGCAAACCAGGCTTTCTTCCTGCAAACTTATCATATGCAAAAGCTTAGGTGATTTGCATCATCTTCTGGCCCGGAGGCCTGTTAACATTTTAAGACCTTTTCTTCAGAAAACTTATTTTTCTCTAAAGGTGGTTGGTCAGGAGCCACCCTCCAAAAAAGCATTAGATAAAGTTGCATTCCTACAGAGCAAAGGTGTGGTGGGCTATAACAAGAAAAAGAATTAACTCAAGGGTCCCAGGTTACAAACATTAAAGCTACTACTTACACCAATTATATTAATCAATACACTGCCAGGGACACAGCAGGTAAGGGATATGGAAACTTAGCAGCAAACAATGGCCCAACAAGTGAAAAACCATTCACCAATACAATTTCTAATCAATCTTGTAACTCCTCAAAAGAATCTGTGTTTAGACAGTTCAGAACATCTCCTGCCTCTCACAGTTGGGAGGCTCTGAACAATCACATGTGGCCGGAAAAACCTATTCAGGCAGGCTAGAGGATTTCCAAAGGAGTTTGTAGGTTAAACACTGTCACACCCAGGAATTATTAACTGGAACTGTAAGCTAACTCTTTTTTCAGAGAGAGGTAGTGGGGGAGAGCCCCGCGTAAAGTCAGAGGTTTAGGTGAAAGCACAAGCAGAAAGTAGGCAGACTCTGGTTTTGGGGGTATATGCTCGAGAATTTCCAGGGGGACTCCTGAAGCTCGATCCCGCCTTTGCGTATGCCGAGCCTCCTTCCTCATGACCTTTGTCATGGGCGGAGTTCCTCACTGGCTCCCAGCAGTGATAGAATTCCAGTGGAGCTATTCCAGATCCTGAAAGATGATGCTGTGGAAAGTGCTGCACTCAATATGCAATATGCAATATGCACTCAATATGCAATATGCCGGCTCACGGCAGTAGGGGAATCTGGCCTCGAGACGTGTTGAAGAAGGTCTCTCGAGGTCTTTCTCGGGTTGAGGCAGGACACCCTGGGGTCCCTCGACTTGTGCAGGTGACCTCAGGGGGCTTCTCATGGTGGCTCTGAGAAGTCAGGGAAACTGGAGGTGGGAGGGGCCTCTCGGCACTCCACTGGGTTTGGTGCATTGGAAGAGGGCCTCATCTCCCGTTGAGGCAGGAACCTCAGGGTTCCTCTGACTTCAGACTCCGATCGCAAGGTCCCTGCAGACTTGGGACAGGAGAGTCAGGCCTCGTCTTGGGTTGAGGCATGGAACTCCGCTTGCCTCTCGAGGTGTTCCCGGGGAGACAGGCCACTTGTCGAGCGGTATTTGGAACCTGGGGGTCTTTTCCCGACGATGCACGGGCGAGTCACTGCCCCTTCGTGTTGACTTCATTCACAGGGTGGAGTTCGAAGAGGTGTCCGGGCATCGGGTTCTTATCAAGAGGGGACCGGGAAATCGGGGTCCTTCGGAACGTGGAACCACCCACGAGGCCACGTCTGGAATGTCGTCGTGAGACCGGCCTCATCCTGAGGTGCGACCGGAAGGTCGGGAACCCCTTCCAGACAAAGCAGGGGAGTCGACCCTCCTGTCCAGATCAGGAGGGGAGAAGGGGCTCAGAGGAAGTGTTGCCGGAAAACTTCGGTGTTCCTCTCGAGGGAGACCGGGATGTCGGGGCACTTTGTGGGTCGCATCAAGGGTGACAAGTACCGTTTCGAACTCCAATTCCTAAAGTGGGACTTCTCCTGAGACGCTGTAGCGGCACAGGGCTACATCTTGCGATGACGGGGGAACCACGCGGTTGTTCTCGAGGTGTAGCAGGATTCTCGAATTACGACGGGGAATTCAGGATGCCTCTTGTGTTGGCCCAGGGAAGTCCAATCTTCCATTCGAGTTGCGAAGGAAAGCTGGGGATTGCTCTCGAGTGACTGCAGGGCCAATAGACCTCATCTAGGCTTGTGTCCAGAAGCCAGTGTTCCTCTCCAGGGGCGACAGGGATCTCGGGGTTGCATTCCAGACACACCCGGGGAGACAGGCATCCATCTCGAGTGGAAGCAAAGAACCCCGCTCTGCTCTCGAGTCGCGACGGGTATCTCTTGGAGCTCACTGGGTGGACTAAAGGGAGTCAAGCCTCCTGAGGCGTTTGGAGAGAGGTCGCGAGATTGGTCTCTAGGCCATGCAGGAGACGAAGGCCCTCATCTCGCGATGACGGGGGAGTCTTGGGGTTGTTCTCGAGCGGCGGCCCCAGTGTGCGCTTTCTCACGAGGTACGACGGCGAGGTCAGTGAGCCTCTCGTGGGGCGCCAGGGAAGTCGGGTCTCCATGCGAGTGGCGAGGGCGAGCGCCTCATTGCTCTCGAGCCATGGTAGGGTGCCGGGGACCAGCCCCGGCTGATCCAGGGTATTCGAAGGAGAGACGGCGTAGGCGAAGATCAGGAAACCACTGCTTAATTAAATGTTAATTAAGGATATAAAGAGTAATAGAATGAGGATAGCTCAGTGAGGAAATTCAGTGGAGAAAAGAGGCTGAATAATTCAGCCAGAAGGTAAGAGAAAGAACGACATGGTGAGACCAAGTTTCGGTGAACAAGGCCCGCACTTTATTTTTCAAAGTAGTTTTTATACCTTAAGTTATGCATAGAGGATAATGGGGGAAGGGGTCGAGTCTTGCAGCAAACCAGGCTTTCTTCCTGCAAACTTATCATATGCAAAAGCTTAGGTGATTTGCATCATCTTCTGGCCGGAGGCCTGTTAACATTTTAAGACCTTTTCTTCAGAAAACTTATTTTTCTCTAAAGGTGGTTGGTCAGGAGCCACCCTCCAAAAAAGCATTAGATAAAGTTGCATTCCTACAGAGCAAAGGTGTGGTGGGCTATAACAAGAAAAAGAATTAACTCAAGGGTCCCAGGTTACAAACATTAAAGCTACTACTTACACCAATTATATTAATCAATACACTGCCAGGGACACAGCAGGTAAGGGATATGGAAACTTAGCAGCAAACAATGGCCCAACAAGTGAAAAACCATTCACCAATACAATTTCTAATCAATCTTGTAACTCCTCAAAAGAATCTGTGTTTAGACAGTTCAGAACATCTCCTGCCTCTCACAGTTGGGAGGCTCTGAACAATCACATGTGGCCGGAAAAACCTATTCAGGCAGGCTAGAGGATTTCCAAAGGAGTTTGTAGGTTAAACACTGTCACACCCAGGAATTATTAACTGGAACTGTAAGCTAACTCTTTTTTCAGAGAGAGGTAGTGGGGGAGAGCCCCGCGTAAAGTCAGAGGTTTAGGTGAAAGCACAAGCAGAAAGTAGGCAGACTCTGGTTTTGGGGGTATATGCTCGAGAATTTCCAGGGGGACTCCTGAAGCTCGATCCCGCCTTTGCGTATGCCGAGCCTCCTTCCTCATGACCTTTGTCATGGGCGGAGTTCCTCACTGGCTCCCAGCAGTGATAGAATTCCAGTGGAGCTATTCCAGATCCTGAAAGATGATGCTGTGGAAAGTGCTGCACTCAATATGCAATATGCAATATGCACTCAATATGCAATATGCCGGCTCACGGCAGTAGGGGAATCTGGCCTCGAGACGTGTTGAAGAAGGTCTCTCGAGGTCTTTCTCGGGTTGAGGCAGGACACCCTGGGGTCCCTCGACTTGTGCAGGTGACCTCAGGGGGCTTCTCATGGTGGCTCTGAGAAGTCAGGGAAACTGGAGGTGGGAGGGGCCTCTCGGCACTCCACTGGGTTTGGTGCATTGGAAGAGGGCCTCATCTCCAGTTGAGGCAGGAACCTCAGGGTTCCTCTGACTTCAGACTCCGATCGCAAGGTCCCTGCAGACTTGGGACAGGAGAGTCAGGCCTCGTCTTGGGTTGAGGCATGGAACTCCGCTTGCCTCTCGAGGTGTTCCCGGGGAGACAGGCCACTTGTCGAGCGGTATTTGGAACCTGGGGGTCTTTTCCCGACGATGCACGGGCGAGTCACTGCCCCTTCGTGTTGACTTCATTCACAGGGTGGAGTTCGAAGAGGTGTCCGGGCATCGGGTTCTTATCAAGAGGGGACCGGGAAATCGGGGTCCTTCGGAACGTGGAACCACCCACGAGGCCACGTCTGGAATGTCGTCGTGAGACCGGCCTCATCCTGAGGTGCGACCGGAAGGTCGGGAACCCCTTCCAGACAAAGCAGGGGAGTCGACCCTCCTGTCCAGATCAGGAGGGGAGAAAGGGCTCAGAGGAGGTGTTGCCGGAAAACTTCGGTGTTCCTCTCGAGGGAGACCGGGATGTCGGGGCACTTTGTGGGTCGCATCAAGGGTGACAAGTACCGTTTCGAACTCCAATTCCTAAAGTGGGACTTCTCCTGAGACGCTGTAGCGGCACAGGGCTACATCTTGCGATGACGGGGGAACCACGCGGTTGTTCTCGAGGTGTAGCAGGATTCTCGAATTACGACGGGGAATTCAGGATGCCTCTTGTGTTGGCCCAGGGAAGTCCAATCTTCCATTCGAGTTGCGAAGGAAAGCTGGGGATTGCTCTCGAGTGACTGCAGGGCCAATAGACCTCATCTAGGCTTGTGTCCAGAAGCCAGTGTTCCTCTCCAGGGGCGACAGGGATCTCGGGGTTGCATTCCAGACACACCCGGGGAGACAGGCATCCATCTCGAGTGGAAGCAAAGAACCCCGCTCTGCTCTCGAGTCGCGACGGGTATCTCTTGGAGCTCACTGGGTGGACTAAAGGGAGTCAAGCCTCCTGAGGCGTTTGGAGAGAGGTCGCGAGATTGGTCTCTAGGCCATGCAGGAGACGAAGGCCCTCATCTCGCGATGACGGGGGAGTCTTGGGGTTGTTCTCGAGCGGCGGCCCCAGTGTGCGCTTTCTCACGAGGTACGACGGCGAGGTCAGTGAGCCTCTCGTGGGGCGCCAGGGAAGTCGGGTCTCCATGCGAGTGGCGAGGGCGAGCGCCTCATTGCTCTCGAGCCATGGTAGGGTGCCGGGGACCAGCCCCGGCTGATCCAGGGTATTCGAAGGAGAGACGGCGTAGGCGAAGATCAGGAAACCACTGCTTAATTAAATGTTAATTAAGGATATAAAGAGTAATAGAATGAGGATAGCTCAGTGAGGAAATTCAGTGGAGAAAAGAGGCTGAATAATTCAGCCAGAAGGTAAGAGAAAGAACGACATGGTGAGACCAAGTTTCGGTGAACAAGGCCCGCACTTTATTTTTCAAAGTAGTTTTTATACCTTAAGTTATGCATAGAGGATAATGGGGGAAGGGGTCGAGTCTTGCAGCAAACCAGGCTTTCTTCCTGCAAACTTATCATATGCAAAAGCTTAGGTGATTTGCATCATCTTCTGGCCTGGAGGCCTGTTAACATTTTAAGACCTTTTCTTCAGAAAACTTATTTTTCTCTAAAGGTGGTTGGTCAGGAGCCACCCTCCAAAAAAGCATTAGATAAAGTTGAATTCCTACAGAGCAAAGGTGTGGTGGGCTATAACAAGAAAAAGAATTAACTCAAGGGTCCCAGGTTACAAACATTAAAGCTACTACTTACACCAATTATATTAATCAATACACTGCCAGGGACACAGCAGGTAAGGGATATGGAAACTTAGCAGCAAACAATGGCCCAACAAGTGAAAAACCATTCACCAATACAATTTCTAATCAATCTTGTAACTCCTCAAAAGAATCTGTGTTTAGACAGTTTAGAACATCTCCTGCCTCTCACAGTTGGGAGGCTCTGAACAATCACATGTGGCCGGAAAAACCTATTCAGGCAGGCTAGAGGATTTCCAAAGGAGTTTGTAGGTTAAACACTGTCACACCCAGGAATTATTAACTGGAACTGTAAGCTAACTCTTTTTTCAGAGAGAGGTAGTGGGGGAGAGCCCCGCGTAAAGTCAGAGGTTTAGGTGAAAGCACAAGCAGAAAGTAGGCAGACTCTGGTTTTGGGGGTATATGCTCGAGAATTTCCAGGGGGACTCCTGAAGCTCGATCCCGCCTTTGCGTATGCCGAGCCTCCTTCCTCATGACCTTTGTCATGGGCGGAGTTCCTCACTGGCTCCCAGCAGTGATAGAATTCCAGTGGAGCTATTCCAGATCCTGAAAGTTGATGCTGTGGAAAGTGCTGCACTCAATATGCAATATGCAATATGCACTCAATATGCAATATGCCGGCTCACGGCAGTAGGGGAATCTGGCCTCGAGACGTGTTGAAGAAGGTCTCTCGAGGTCTTTCTCGGGTTGAGGCAGGACACCCTGGGGTCCCTCGACTTGTGCAGGTGACCTCAGGGGGCTTCTCATGGTGGCTCTGAGAAGTCAGGGAAACTGGAGGTGGGAGGGGCCTCTCGGCACTCCACTGGGTTTGGTGCATTGGAAGAGGGCCTCATCTCCCGTTGAGGCAGGAACCTCAGGGTTCCTCTGACTTCAGACTCCGATCGCAAGGTCCCTGCAGACTTGGGACAGGAGAGTCAGGCCTCGTCTTGGGTTGAGGCATGGAACTCCGCTTGCCTCTCGAGGTGTTCCCGGGGAGACAGGCCACTTGTCGAGCGGTATTTGGAACCTGGGGGTCTTTTCCCGACGATGCACGGGCGAGTCACTGCCCCTTCGTGTTGACTTCATTCACAGGGTGGAGTTCGAAGAGGTGTCCGGGCATCGGGTTCTTATCAAGAGGGCACCGGGAAATCGGGGTCCTTCGGAACGTGGAACCACCCACGAGGCCACGTCTGGAATGTCGTCGTGAGACCGGCCTCATCCTGAGGTGCGACCGGAAGGTCGGGAACCCCTTCCAGACAAAGCAGGGGAGTCGACCCTCCTGTCCAGATCAGGAGGGGAGAAGGGGCTCAGAGGAAGTGTTGCCGGAAAACTTCGGTGTTCCTCTCGAGGGAGACCGGGATGTCGGGGCACTTTATGGGTCGCATCAAGGGTGACAAGTACCGTTTCCAACTCCAATTTCTAAAGTGGGACTTCTCCTGAGATGCTGTAGCGGCACAGGGCTACATCTTGCGATGACGGGGGAACCACGCGGTTGTTCTCGAGGTGTAGCAGGATTCTCGAATTACGACGGGGAATTCAGGATGCCTCTTGTGTTGGCCCAGGGAAGTCCAATCTTCCATTCGAGTTGCGAAGGAAAGCTGGGGATTTCTCTCGAGTGACTGCAGGGCCAATAGACCTCATCTAGGCTTGTGTCCAGAAGCCAGTGTTCCTCTCCAGGGGCGACAGGGATCTCGGGGTTGCATTCCAGACACACCCGGGGAGACAGGCATCCATCTCGAGTGGAAGCAAAGAACCCCGCTCTGCTCTCGAGTCGCGACGGGTATCTCTTGGAGCTCACTGGGTGGACTAAAGGGAGTCAAGCCTCCTGAGGCGTTTGGAGAGAGGTCGCGAGATTGGTCTCTAGGCCATGCAGGAGACGAAGGCCCTCATCTCGCGATGACGGGGGAGTCTTGGGGTTGTTCTCGAGCGGCGGCCCCAGTGTGCGCTTTCTCACGAGGTACGACGGCGAGGTCAGTGAGCCTCTCGTGGGGCGCCAGGGAAGTCGGGTCTCCATGCGAGTGGCGAGGGCGAGCGCCTCATTGCTCTCGAGCCATGGTAGGGTGCCGGGGACCAGCCCCGGCTGATCCAGGGTATTCGAAGGAGAGACGGCGTAGGCGAAGATCAGGAAACCACTGCTTAATTAAATGTTAATTAAGGATATAAAGAGTAATAGAATGAGGATAGCTCAGTGAGGAAATTCAGTGGAGAAAAGAGGCTGAATAATTCAGCCAGAAGGTAAGAGAAAGAACGACATGGTGAGACCAAGTTTCGGTGAACAAGGCCCGCACTTTATTTTTCAAAGTAGTTTTTATACCTTAAGTTATGCATAGAGGATAATGGGGGAAGGGGTCGAGTCTTGCAGCAAACCAGGCTTTCTTCCTGCAAACTTATCATATGCAAAAGCTTAGGTGATTTGCATCATCTTCTGGCCCGGAGGCCTGTTAACATTTTAAGACCTTTTCTTCAGAAAACTTATTTTTCTCTAAAGGTGGTTGGTCAGGAGCCAGCCTCCAAAAAAGCATTAGATAAAGTTGCATTCCTACAGAGCAAAGGTGTGGTGGGCTATAACAAGAAAAAGAATTAACTCAAGGGTCCCAGGTTACAAACATTAAAGCTACTACTTACACCAATTATATTAATCAATACACTGCCAGGGACACAGCAGGTAAGGGATATGGAAACTTAGCAGCAAACAATGGCCCAACAAGTGAAAAACCATTCACCAATACAATTTCTAATCAATCTTGTAACTCCTCAAAAGAATCTGTGTTTAGACAGTTCAGAACATCTCCTGCCTCTCACAGTTGGGAGGCTCTGAACAATCACATGTGGCCGGAAAAACCTATTCAGGCAGGCTAGAGGATTTCCAAAGGAGTTTGTAGGTTAAACACTGTCACACCCAGGAATTATTAACTGGAACTGTAAGCTAACTCTTTTTTCAGAGAGAGGTAGTGGGGGAGAGCCCCGTGTAAAGTCAGAGGTTTAGGTGAAAGCACAAGCAGAAAGTAGGCAGACTCTGGTTTTGGGGGTATATGCTCGAGAATTTCCAGGGGGACTCCTGAAGCTCGATCCCGCCTTTGCGTATGCCGAGCCTCCTTCCTCATGACCTTTGTCATGGGCGGAGTTCCTCACTGGCTCCCAGCAGTGATAGAATTCCAGTGGAGCTATTCCAGATCCTGAAAGTTGATGCTGTGGAAAGTGCTGCACTCAATATGCAATATGCAATATGCACTCAATATGCAATATGCCGGCTCACGGCAGTAGGGGAATCTGGCCTCGAGACGTGTTGAAGAAGGTCTCTCGAGGTCTTTCTCGGGTTGAGGCAGGACACCCTGGGGTCCCTCGACTTGTGCAGGTGACCTCAGGGGGCTTCTCATGGTGGCTCTGAGAAGTCAGGGAAACTGGAGGTGGGAGGGGCCTCTCGGCACTCCACTGGGTTTGGTGCATTGGAAGAGGGCCTCATCTCCCGTTGAGGCAGGAACCTCAGGGTTCCTCTGACTTCAGACTCCGATCGCAAGGTCCCTGCAGACTTGGGACAGGAGAGTCAGGCCTCGTCTTGGGTTGAGGCATGGAACTCCGCTTGCCTCTCGAGGTGTTCCCGGGGAGACAGGCCACTTGTCGAGCGGTATTTGGAACCTGGGGGTCTTTTCCCGACGATGCACGGGCGAGTCACTGCCCCTTCGTGTTGACTTCATTCACAGGGTGGAGTTCGAAGAGGTGTCCGGGCATCGGGTTCTTATCAAGAGGGGACCGGGAAATCGGGGTCCTTCGGAACGTGGAACCACCCACGAGGCCACGTCTGGAATGTCGTCGTGAGACCGGCCTCATCCTGAGGTGCGACCGGAAGGTCGGGAACCCCTTCCAGACAAAGCAGGGGAGTCGACCCTCCTGTCCAGATCAGGAGGGGAGAAGGGGCTCAGAGGAAGTGTTGCCGGAAAACTTCGGTGTTCCTCTCGAGGGAGACCGGGATGTCGGGGCACTTTGTGGGTCGCATCAAGGGTGACAAGTACCGTTTCCAACTCCAATTTCTAAAGTGGGACTTCTCCTGAGACGCTGTAGCGGCACAGGGCTACATCTTGCGATGACGGGGGAACCACGCGGTTGTTCTCGAGGTGTAGCAGGATTCTCGAATTACGACGGGGAATTCAGGATGCCTCTTGTGTTGGCCCAGGGAAGTCCAATCTTCCATTCGAGTTGCGAAGGAAAGCTGGGGATTGCTCTCGAGTGACTGCAGGGCCAATAGACCTCATCTAGGCTTGTGTCCAGAAGCCAGTGTTCCTCTCCAGGGGCGACAGGGATCTCGGGGTTGCATTCCAGACACACCCGGGGAGACAGGCATCCATCTCGAGTGGAAGCAAAGAACCCCGCTCTGCTCTCGAGTCGCGACGGGTATCTCTTGGAGCTCACTGGGTGGACTAAAGGGAGTCAAGCCTCCTGAGGCGTTTGGAGAGAGGTCGCGAGATTGGTCTCTAGGCCATGCAGGAGACGAAGGCCCTCATCTCGCGATGACGGGGGAGTCTTGGGGTTGTTCTCGAGCGGCGGCCCCAGTGTGCGCTTTCTCACGAGGTACGACGGCGAGGTCAGTGAGCCTCTCGTGGGGCGCCAGGGAAGTCGGGTCTCCATGCGAGTGGCGAGGGCGAGCGCCTCATTGCTCTCGAGCCATGGTAGGGTGCCGGGGACCAGCCCCGGCTGATCCAGGGTATTCGAAGGAGAGACGGCGTAGGCGAAGATCAGGAAACCACTGCTTAATTAAATGTTAATTAAGGATATAAAGAGTAATAGAATGAGGATAGCTCAGTGAGGAAATTCAGTGGAGAAAAGAGGCTGAATAATTCAGCCAGAAGGTAAGAGAAAGAACGACATGGTGAGACCAAGTTTCGGTGAACAAGGCCCGCACTTTATTTTTCAAAGTAGTTTTTATACCTTAAGTTATGCATAGAGGATAATGGGGGAAGGGGTCGAGTCTTGCAGCAAACCAGGCTTTCTTCCTGCAAACTTATCATATGCAAAAGCTTAGGTGATTTGCATCATCTTCTGGCCCGGAGGCCTGTTAACATTTTAAGACCTTTTCTTCAGAAAACTTATTTTTCTCTAAAGGTGGTTGGTCAGGAGCCAGCCTCCAAAAAAGCATTAGATAAAGTTGCATTCCTACAGAGCAAAGGTGTGGTGGGCTATAACAAGAAAAAGAATTAACTCAAGGGTCCCAGGTTACAAACATTAAAGCTACTACTTACACCAATTATATTAATCAATACACTGCCAGGGACACAGCAGGTAAGGGATATGGAAACTTAGCAGCAAACAATGGCCCAACAAGTGAAAAACCATTCACCAATACAATTTCTAATCAATCTTGTAACTCCTCAAAAGAATCTGTGTTTAGACAGTTCAGAACATCTCCTGCCTCTCACAGTTGGGAGGCTCTGAACAATCACATGTGGCCGGAAAAACCTATTCAGGCAGGCTAGAGGATTTCCAAAGGAGTTTGTAGGTTAAACACTGTCACACCCAGGAATTATTAACTGGAACTGTAAGCTAACTCTTTTTTCAGAGAGAGGTAGTGGGGGAGAGCCCCGCGTAAAGTCAGAGGTTTAGGTGAAAGCACAAGCAGAAAGTAGGCAGACTCTGGTTTTGGGGGTATATGCTCGAGAATTTCCAGGGGGACTCCTGAAGCTCGATCCCGCCTTTGCGTATGCCGAGCCTCCTTCCTCATGACCTTTGTCATGGGCGGAGTTCCTCACTGGCTCCCAGCAGTGATAGAATTCCAGTGGAGCTATTCCAGATCCTGAAAGATGATGCTGTGGAAAGTGCTGCACTCAATATGCAATATGCAATATGCACTCAATATGCAATATGCCGGCTCACGGCAGTAGGGGAATCTGGCCTCGAGACGTGTTGAAGAAGGTCTCTCGAGGTCTTTCTCGGGTTGAGGCAGGACACCCTGGGGTCCCTCGACTTGTGCAGGTGACCTCAGGGGGCTTCTCATGGTGGCTCTGAGAAGTCAGGGAAACTGGAGGTGGGAGGGGCCTCTCGGCACTCCACTGGGTTTGGTGCATTGGAAGAGGGCCTCATCTCCAGTTGAGGCAGGAACCTCAGGGTTCCTCTGACTTCAGACTCCGATCGCAAGGTCCCTGCAGACTTGGGACAGGAGAGTCAGGCCTCGTCTTGGGTTGAGGCATGGAACTCCGCTTGCCTCTCGAGGTGTTCCCGGGGAGACAGGCCACTTGTCGAGCGGTATTTGGAACCTGGGGGTCTTTTCCCGACGATGCACGGGCGAGTCACTGCCCCTTCGTGTTGACTTCATTCACAGGGTGGAGTTCGAAGAGGTGTCCGGGCATCGGGTTCTTATCAAGAGGGCACCGGGAAATCGGGGTCCTTCGGAACGTGGAACCACCCACGAGGCCACGTCTGGAATGTCGTCGTGAGACCGGCCTCATCCTGAGGTGCGACCGGAAGGTCGGGAACCCCTTCCAGACAAAGCAGGGGAGTCGACCCTCCTGTCCAGATCAGGAGGGGAGAAGGGGCTCAGAGGAAGTGTTGCCGGAAAACTTCGGTGTTCCTCTCGAGGGAGACCGGGATGTCGGGGCACTTTGTGGGTCGCATCAAGGGTGACAAGTACCGTTTCGAACTCCAATTCCTAAAGTGGGACTTCTCCTGAGACGCTGTAGCGGCACAGGGCTACATCTTGCGATGACGGGGGAACCACGCGGTTGTTCTCGAGGTGTAGCAGGATTCTCGAGTTACGACGGGGAATTCAGGATGCCTCTTGTGTTGGCCCAGGGAAGTCCAATCTTCCATTCGAGTTGCGAAGGAAAGCTGGGGATTGCTCTCGAGTGACTGCAGGGCCAATAGACCTCATCTAGGCTTGTGTCCAGAAGCCAGTGTTCCTCTCCAGGGGCGACAGGGATCTCGGGGTTGCATTCCAGACACACCCGGGGAGACAGGCATCCATCTCGAGTGGAAGCAAAGAACCCCGCTCTGCTCTCGAGTCGCGACGGGTATCTCTTGGAGCTCACTGGGTGGACTAAAGGGAGTCAAGCCTCCTGAGGCGTTTGGAGAGAGGTCGCGAGATTGGTCTCTAGGCCATGCAGGAGACGAAGGCCCTCATCTCGCGATGACGGGGGAGTCTTGGGGTTGTTCTCGAGCGGCGGCCCCAGTGTGCGGTTTCTCACGAGGTACGACGGCGAGGTCAGTGAGCCTCTCGTGGGGCGGCAAGGAAGTCGGGTCTCCATGAGAATGGCGAGGGGGAGCGCGTCTTTACTCTCAAGTCATAGTAGCGGAATCTGGCCTCGAGACGTGTTGAAGAAGGTCTCTCGAGGTCTTTCTCGGGTTGAGGCAGGACACCCTGGGGTCCCTCGACTTGTGCAGGTGACCTCAGGGGGCTTCTCATGGTGGCTCTGAGAAGTCAGGGAAACTGGAGGTGGGAGGGGCCTCTCGGCACTCCACTGGGTTTGGTGCATTGGAAGAGGGCCTCATCACCAGTTGAGGCAGGAACCTCAGGGTTCCTCTGACTTCAGACTCCGATCGCAAGGTCCCTGCAGACTTGGGACAGGAGAGTCAGGCCTCGTCTTGGGTTGAGGCATGGAACTCCGCTTGCCTCTCGAGGTGTTCCCGGGGAGACAGGCCACTTGTCGAGCGGTATTTGGAACCTGGGGGTCTTTTCCCGACGATGCACGGGCGAGTCACTGCCCCTTCGTGTTGACTTCATTCACAGGGTGGAGTTCGAAGAGGTGTCCGGGCATCGGGTTCTTATCAAGAGGGCACCGGGAAATCGGGGTCCTTCGGAATGTGGAACCACCCACGAGGCCACGTCTGGAATGTCGTCGTGAGACCGGCCTCATCCTGAGGTGCGACCGGAAGGTCGGGAACCCCTTCCAGACAAAGCAGGGGAGTCGACCCTCCTGTCCAGATCAGGAGAGGAGAAGAGGCTCAGAGGAAGTGTTGCCGGAAAACTTCGGTGTTCCTCTCGAGGGAGACCGGGATGTCGGGGCACTTTGTGGGTCGCATCAAGGGTGACAAGTACCGTTTCGAACTCCAATTCCTAAAGTGGGACTTCTCCTGAGACGCTGTAGCGGCACAGGGCTACATCTTGCGATGACGGGGGAACCACGTGGTTTTTCTCGAGGTGTAGCAGGATTCTCGAGTTACGACGGGGAATTCAGGATGCCTCTTGTGTTGGCCCAGGGAAGTCCAATCTTCCATTCGAGTTGCGAAGGAAAGCTGGGGATTGCTCTCGAGTGACTGCAGGGCCAATAGACCTCATCTAGGCTTGTGTCCAGAAGCCAATGTTCCTCTCCAGGGGCGAAAGGGATCTCGGGGTTGCATTCCAGACGCACCCGGGGAGACAGGCATCCATCTCGAGTGGAAGCAAAGAACCCTGCTCTGCTCTTGAGTCGCGACGGGTATCTCTTGGAGCTCACTGGGTGGACTAAAGGGAGTCAAGCCTCCTGAGGCGTTTGGAGAGAGGTCGAGAGATTGGTCTCTAGGCCATACAGGAGACGAAGGCCCTCAAGTCGCGATGAGGGGGAGGCTCGGGGTTGTTCTCGAGCAGCGGCCCCAGTGTGCGGTTTCTCCATAGGTACGACGCGAGGTCAGTGAGCCTCTCATGGGGCGCCAGGGAAGTCGGGTCTCCATGCGAGTTGCGAGGGGGAGCGCGTCATTGCTGTCAAGTCATAGTAGGGGAATCTGGTCTCGAGACGTGTTGAATAAGGTCTCTCGAGGTCTTTCTCGGGTTGAGGCAGGACACCCTGGGTTCCCTCGACTTGTGCAGGTGACCTCAGGGGGCTTCTCATGGTGGCTCTTAGAAGTCAGGGAAACTGGAGGTGGGAGGGGCCTCTCGGCACTCCACTGAGTTTGGTGCATTGGAAGACGGCCTCATCTCCAGTTGAGGCAGGAACCTCAGGGTTCCTCTGATTTCAGACTCTGATCCCAGGGTCCCTGCAGACTTGGGAAAGGAGAGTCAGGCCTCGTCTTGTGTTGAGGCATGGAACTCCGTTTGCCTCTCGAGGTGTTCCCGGGGAGACAGGCCACTTGTCGAGTGGTATTTGGAACCTGGGGGTTTTTTCCCGACGATGCACGGGCGAGTCACTACCCCTTCGTGTTGACTTCACTCACAGGGTGGAGTTCGAAGAGGTGTCCGGGCATCGGGTTCTTATCAAGAGGGGACCGGGAAATCGGGGTCCTTCGGAATGTGGAACCACCCACGAGGCCACGTCTGGAATGTCGTCGTGAGACCGGCCTCATCCTGAGGTGCGACAGGAAGGTCGGGAACTCCTTCTAGACAAATAGGGGAGTCGACCCTCCTGTCCAGATCAGGAGGGTAGAAGCGGCTCAGAGGAAGTGGTGCCGGAAAACTTCCGTGTTCCTCTCGAGTGAGACCGGGATGTCGGGGCACTTTGTGGGTCGCATCAAGGGTGACAAGTACCGTTTCGAACTCCAATTCCTAAAGTGGGACTTCTCCTGAGACGCTGTAGCGGCACAGGGCTATATCTTGCGATGATGGGGGAACCACGTGGTTTTTCTCGAGGTGTAGCAGGATTCTCGAATTACGACGGGGAATTCAGGATGCCTCTTGTGTTGGCCCAGGGAAGTCCAATCTTCCATTCGAGTTGCGAAGGAAAGCTGGGGATTTCTCTCGAGTGACTGCAAGGCCAATAGACCTCATCTAGGCTTGTGTCCAGAAGCAAATGTTCCTCTCCACGGGCGACAGGGATCTCGGGGTTGCATTCCAGATGCACCCGGGGAGACAGGCATTCATCTCGAGTTGAAGCACAGAAACCCGCTCTGCTCTCAAATGCGACGGGTTTCTCTTGGAGCTCACTGGGTGGACTAAACGGATTCAAGGCTCCTGAGGCGTTTGGAGAGAGGTCGCGAGATTGGTCTCTAGGCCATGCAGGAGACGACGGCCCTCATCTCGCGATGACGGGGGAGTCTCGGGGTTGTTCTCGAGCGCGGCCCCAGTGTGCGGTTTCTCAAGGTACGACGGCGAGGTCAGTGAGCCTCTCAGGGGTCGCCATGGCGGCTGGGAACGACCATGGCGTGCGCTCCTGGGGCCCCAAGGATCGGCATCCTAGGGCGCGGTGGAAGGGGCGGACCACAGGTAAGGGAAATGGGACTGCGTGGAGCAGTCCGCCCTTGTTTCTGTGTAAAAGGGACGTCCTTTCAAGGCGTGAATGTGTCAGAACTTTAATTTAATTGGAAATCACCCAGCTCTTCAGTACACTGTCGTCACTTAGTTTAGCACAGGATAGAAACTTGGGTAACCAAAACATCTGGAGAAATGATTGTAAGTTCAGTTCAGTTCAGTTGCTCAGTCGTGTCTGACTCTTTCGGACCCCTTGGCCTGCAGGACGCCTGGCTTCTGTTTCCATCTCTAACTCCAGGGGCTTGCTCAAACTCATGTCCATCGAATCAGTGATGCCATTCAACCATCTTAGCCTCTGTCGTCCCCTTCTCCTCTGCCTTCAATCAAGACTCTCATAGACAGATATTTTAGAGTATAATTAGTTTTCATAGTTTATCTAAAAGCTCATATCACATTTAGTTTTTCGTTTTCTTCCTGTTCTTTCGAGGTACTTTCTTGTTGACAAGTTCGTGATAGATATAACGATATAGCAATGTTTACCTTAGAATAAAGCGAGGCACTATGAACATTTTGTGCTTCATGTTGATGACTCTTAGACATGTCTACAGTAGAGGAGCAAAAACAAAACTACTAGATATTTAATATTGACTGGTTCCCAGTTCACGGGACTCTGAAATTCTCTGAGGTCAATGTTTTCTTGTATTGGCAGCAGTTGGGTTTGCAAGGGCTGCCTTGTCTTGAGACCATTGAAATAAGAACTCAGAACTTGAGCTCTATTATCAAAAATCACAAGGCTCACACTGACACATACATCAATCCAGACATACAGACAAGACATCTTCCAGTTTTCCGCCTGAGATGGAAAAGATTTCTATGAGCCCTTTTTTCTGGGGAGTGGGGGTGGGGCTGGCGGCCAGGCAGGCTTTGGGAAGGAGCTCAGGGTTTGGAATTGCATATGAAAAGAACCAGCTTTCCGGGTTCCAAGGAATCAAGTTTCCTTGGAAACCAACTTTGTCCGGTTCTATAGAATATCATGGCCCTCCTAGGTCAGGTCGTCTTTCCTTTCCGTAGCCCTCGTTTGATCCCTGAATTCTAGACAGCTTGGATTGCCTCTGTGGGCTGGATGGATTGTCCTCCCGTTTCACCGGGCGGCGGGAGCGAGGTCCCAGAGGCTCTCCTGGAACCGGGCGTGGGGGCGGGGCTCACCGGGGAGCCCGTGGTGAAGGTGGGCAGCGCACCGGGAGCGCGCCCGGGGCGGGGCGAAGCCGGGCGGCGCGGGTCGGGAATCGGGTCGTGGCGGGGATGGGGGGCGGTCCCAGTTGTGCTCCGGGGATCCCCACTGCGGCTGGGAAGGCACCGGGAGCATGGCAGGGGCGGGGCGGCGCGGGCGGGGGTCGGCCCTGGCGGGGGTGGGGGAGGGCTTCCCCGTTGTCCTCTCGGGGGTCGCCGTGGCGGCTGGGAACGCCCACTGCGTGCGCTCCTGGGTCCCCAAGGGTCGGCATCCAGTGGGCGCGGCGGAGGGGTGCGGACCACAGGTCAGGGAACTGGGACTGCGTGGAGCAGGGAACCACGTAGTCCGCCCTCTGTTGGCACAACCTGGCGGTCGCAGAAAGGCCTCGCCTTTGGGCTCAAGGCCTTGACCGCTCCACCCCTTTGCTGAAAGGTCAGAGCCGCGCGGTTTTCCCAAGCAGCCTAGTGTCCGCTGCAAGTCCAAGGGCCAGAACCCTGAACTCTGGCCGGCTGGCCCAGCCCTGCTTCTGGCACTTTGGAGGCCAGCGGGCCCTTGACCACCTGCTGGGATGGGAAAGGGAAGGGTCCACGAATTGCACCCTAGAAACTTAGTAGGGTGCATGGGTTTCAAAACCCGGTGGCCGCCCAGGCAGCAAACAAGGGAGGAGGGCACCCTGCTGCCCTTTCATGGCAGCATCTGTGGCTGTCCTGCTGAGGGGGCCTTTCCATGGGGACCGTGTGCAGTACAAGTTTGGTGTTTTGGAACCGAATAATTAGAACGTGTAAAACTTTTAAATGATGTGGTGGTTTGATTCAAACAAAACAAAACCAAACAAAACAAAAAACCAAGCTCCAAGTTTTTTGCAAATTTAGGTCTTAATATTGAAGGCCTGTGTTCCTTCAACTGTGGCATTGTACGAAGAAATGTGCGGGTTTTTTTTTTTTTTTTTTTAATTTGTTTTTTGTTTTTCTTTTTTTTTAGAAAAGATTCCGAAAAATGAGGGAAACAGGAAGCCCAGAGGTGCCCCTGTAGTTTGGCGAAGGCCTTAGGAGGTCACTTGGAAATGCTGCTGGCTGTGAGGGGGGGAGGGGGCAGATGTGCACAGAGCTGTGCAGGCTTGTCCTTTGCATGGATGTTCTTTGTAGAAATCCACCTCGGAGCCATCTCCTGATGTGTAAGAATTTCCCAGACAAACCTTGAGCTAAGCAATGCGTTTTTTCCTTAGGAAATGTTGGTCTTCAGCGATGTTCAAAGCCTGTGTATTTCGGCTAGACTCTGGCTTCAGGTCGGTTCCCCCAAAAGGCTCAGAAGCGACCTGAACCAAACAGTAAGTTTTCCTCCTACCTTGTTCTCCTCATCTACGTTAAGAGTATACTTTAAGAGTATCCTGGCACATACATGTACTGCCTCACCCCTAGCCTCAGTCATGTGTTCCAAGAACTTCTGTCCGTTTATTTATTTGTTTTTGGTAACATTGAATTCGTTTTGACTATGCTGGGTCTTTGCTGCTCGCTGGAAGTTGCTAGGACCTCTGGACTGCAGTCTCCCATCTCTTGCTGACCTCTTGTTGACCTCTGCAGAATCCTGGTTGGTGGGAGCTTGTTAGTTCCTTGTTCCTTACCCGGACCTCCTGTGGTAAGTGTTTTCTCTCCTCTGGGGCCTGCTAAGGGTGGGTGGGCATTGGCATCCCAAAGGTGGCTAGAAGTCAATGATTTAGGCAGGCTTGTGAATAGATATGGGAGAAGGCAATGGCACCCCACTCCAGTACTCTTGCCTGGAAAATCTCATGGACGGAAGAGCCTGGTAGGCTGCAGTCCATGGGGTCGCTCAGAGTCGGGCACGACTGAGCGACTTCACTTTCACATTTCACTTTCATGCATTGGAGGAGGACATGGCAACCCACTCCAGTGTTCTTGCCTAGAGAACCCCAGGGACTGCGGGGCCTGGTGGGCTGCCGTCCATGGGGTCACACAGACTCGGACACGACTGAAACGACTTCGCAGCAGCAGCAGCAGCAGCAGCAGCAGCAGCAGCAGTGCATAGATATCAAAAGGGTTTAGAACAGTCAGGTAGGATCACACAAGTCACCGTGAAGCAATACTTCTCCACTTAGCCAAAGCTAACAAAAGATTTCTCTTCTAGGTCAACCTAGAAGAGATCACGGAAGAGGTAAAGAAACTTAAAATCCATTAGCAAAGGCAGTTCAACCTCTCAAGAAACCTTGTGCTAGGCACAACACTCTTTTCTGGGGGTCCACTTTCCCTACAACCTCCTGATCCCATTCGGTACCCATTCCTTTGCTTCTCCCATCCTCAAACTGCCACCTGGAAGAAAGAACGACGTCGTTTTCCTTCAGAAAATGCGATTTCATGCCACATACCTTCTTTTAATACCAAGTCATACATTTCCCTTCAGCAACCAAGAACTGACTTTTATATTGGCATTCGACAGATTGGTGAACATACCTATCAGTGATAGTAGCGCCCCTCCCCTCCCCCGCACGCACGCACGCACACACACACACACACACACACACACACACACCCCAAGATCAGAACCAAACAAAACAAAAAAAAATTGCTTTCTTACGTTTCACATGTCAGGATGGTGCCAGACACTCTTATTGGATAGTCAAAAATCTCTTTTGTTTCTGTGTAAAAGGGAGGTCCTTTCAAGGCGTGAATGTTTCAGAACTTTAATTTATTTGGAAATGACCCAGCTCTTCAGTACACTGTCGTCACTTAGTTTAGCACAGGATAGAAACTCGGGTAACCAAAACACCTGGAGAAACGATTGTATGTTCAGTTCAGTTCAGTGGCTCAGTCGTGTCTGACTCTTTGGGACCCCGTGGCCTGCAGGACGCTGGGCTTCCGTGTCCATCACCAACTCCAGGGGCTTGCTCAAACTCATGTCCATCGAATCAGTGATGCCATCCAACCATCTTAGCCTCTGTCGTCCCCTTCTCCTCTGCCTTCAATCAAGACTCTCATAGGCAGATATTTTCGAGTGTAATTAGTGTTCATAGTTTATCTAAAAGCTCATATCACATTTAATTTTTCGTTTTGTTCCTGTTCTTTCGAGGTACTTTCTTGTTGACAAGCTTGTGACAGATAGAACGATATAGCAATTTTTACCTTAGAACAAACCGAGGCACTATGAACATTTTGTGCTTCATGTTGATGACTCTTAGACATGTCTACAGTAGAGGAGCAAAAACAAAACTACTAGATATTTCATATTGACTAGTTCCCAGTTCACGGGACTCTGACATTCCCTGAGGTCAAAGTTTTCTTGTATTGGAAGCAGTTGGGTTTGCAAGGGCTGCCTTGTCTTGAGACCATTGAAATAAGAACTCAGAACTTGAGCACTATTATCAAAAATCACAAGGCTCACACTGACACAGACATCAATCCAGACAGACAAGACAAGACATCTTCCAGTTTTCCGCCTGAGATGGAAAAGATTTCTTTGAGCCGTTTTTTCTGGGGAGTGGGGGGTGGGGCTGGCGGCCAGGCAGGCTTTGGGAAGGAGCTCAGGGTTTGGAATTGCATATGAAAAGAACCAGCTTTCCGGGTTCCAAGGAATCAAGTTTCCTTGGAAACCAACTTTGTCCGGTTCTATAGAATATCATGGCCCTCCTAGGTCAGGTCGTCTTTCCTTTCCGTAGCCCTCGTTGGATCCCTGAATTCTAGACAGCTTGGATTGCCTCTGTGGGCTGGATGGATTGTCCTCCCGTTTCACCGGGCGGCGGGAGCGAGGTCCCAGAGGCTCTCCTGGAACCGGGCGTGGGGGCGGGGCTCACCGGGAGCCCGTGGTGAAGGTGGGCAGCGCACCGGGAGCGCGCCCGGGGCGGGGCGAAGCCGGGCGGCGCGGGTCGGGAATCGGGTCGTGGCGGGGATGGGGGGCGGTCCCAGTTGTGCTCCGGGGATCCCCACTGCGGCTGGGAAGGCACCGGGAGCATGGCAGGGGCGGGGCGGCGCGGGGCGGGGGTCGGCTCCTGGCGGGGGTGGGGGAGGGCTTCCCCGTTGTCCTCTCGGGGGTCGCCGTGGCGGCTGGGAACGCCCACTGCGTGCGCTCCTGGGTCCCCAAGGGTCGGCATCCAGTGGGCGCGGCGGAGGGGTGCGGACCACAGGTCAGGGAACTGGGACTGCGTGGAGCAGGGAACCACGTAGTCCGCCCTCTGTTGGCACAACCTGGCGGTCGCAGAAAGGCCTCGCCTTTGGGCTCAAGGCCTTGACCGCTCCACCCCTTTGCTGAAAGGTCAGAGCCGCGCGGTTTTCCCAAGCAGCCGAGTGTCCGCTGCAAGTCCAAGGGCCAGAACCCTGAACTCTGGCCGGCTGGCCCAGCCCTGCTTCTGGCACTTTGGAGGCCAGCGGGCCCTTGACCACCTGCTGGGATGGGAAAGGGAAGGGTCCACGAATTGCACCCTAGAAACTTAGTAGGGTGCATGGGTTTCAAAACCCGGTGGCCGCCCAGGCAGCAAACAAGGGAGGAGGGCACCCTGCTGCCCTTTCATGGCAGCATCTGTGGCTGTCCTGCTGAGGGGGCCTTTCCATGGGGACCGTGTGCAGTACAAGTTTGGTGTTTTGGAACCGAATAATTAGAACGTGTAAAACTTTTAAATGATGTGGTGGTTTGATTCAAACAAAACAAAACCAAACAAAACAAAAAACCAAGCTCCAAGTTTTTTGCAAATTTAGGTCTTAATATTGAAGGCCTGTGTTCCTTCCACTGTGGCATTGTACGAAGAAATGTGCGGGTTTTTTTTTTTTTTTTAATTTGCTTTTTGTTTTTCTTTTTTTTTAGAAAAGATTCCGAAAAATGAGGGAAACAGGAAGCCCAGAGGTGCCCCTGTAGTTTGGCGAAGGCCTTAGGAGGTCACTTGGAAATGCTGCTGGCTGTGAGGGGGGGAGGGGGCAGATGTGCACAGAGCTGTGCAGGCTTGTCCTTTGCATGGATGTTCTTTGTAGAAATCCACCTCGGAGCCATCTCCTGATGTGTAAGAATTTCCCAGACAAACCTTGAGCTAAGCAATGCGTTTTTTCCTTAGGAAATGTTGGTCTTCAGCGATGTTCAAAGCCTGTGTATTTCGGCTAGACTCTGGCTTCAGGTCGGTTCCCCCAAAAGGCTCAGAAGCGACCTGAACCAAACAGTAAGTTTTCCTCCTACCTTGTTCTCCTCATCTACGTTAAGAGTATACTTTAAGAGTATCCTGGCACATACATGTACTGCCTCACCCCTAGCCTCAGTCATGTGTTCCAAGAACTTCTGTCCGTTTATTTATTTGTTTTTGGTAACATTGAATTCGTTTTGACTATGCTGGGTCTTTGCTGCTCGCTGGAAGTTGCTAGGACCTCTGGACTGCAGTCTCCCATCTCTTGCTGACCTCTTGTTGACCTCTGCAGAATCCTGGTTGGTGGGAGCTTGTTAGTTCCTTGTTCCTTACCCGGACCTCCTGTGGTAAGTGTTTTCTCTCCTCTGGGGCCTGCTAAGGGTGGGTGGGCATTGGCATCCCAAAGGTGGCTAGAAGTCAATGATTTAGGCAGGCTTGTGAATAGATATGGGAGAAGGCAATGGCACCCCACTCCAGTACTCTTGCCTGGAAAATCTCATGGACGGAAGAGCCTGGTAGGCTGCAGTCCATGGGGTCGCTCAGAGTCGGGCACGACTGAGCGACTTCACTTTCACATTTCACTTTCATGCATTGGAGGAGGACATGGCAACCCACTCCAGTGTTCTTGCCTGGAGAACCCCAGGGACTGCGGGGCCTGGTGGGCTGCCGTCCATGGGGTCACACAGACTCGGACACGACTGAAACGACTTCGCAGCAGCAGCAGCAGCAGCAGCAGCAGCAGCAGCAGTGCATAGATATCAAAAGGGTTTAGAACAGTCAGGTAGGATCACACAAGTCACCGTGAAGCAATACTTCTCCACTTAGCCAAAGCTAACAAAAGATTTCTCTTCTAGGTCAACCTAGAAGAGATCACGGAAGAGGTAAAGAAACTTAAAATCCATTAGCAAAGGCAGTTCAACCTCTCAAGAAACCTTGTGCTAGGCACAACACTCTTTTCTGGGGGTCCACTTTCCCTACAACCTCCTGATCCCATTCGGTACCCATTCCTTTGCTTCTCCCATCCTCAAACTGCCACCTGGAAGAAAGAACGACGTCGTTTTCCTTCAGAAAATGCGATTTCATGCCACATACCTTCTTTTAATACCAAGTCATACATTTCCCTTCAGCAACCAAGAACTGACTTTTATATTGGCATTCGACAGATTGGTGAACATACCTATCAGTGATAGTAGCGCCCCTCCCCTCCCCCGCACGCACGCACACACACACACACACACACACACACACACACACACACCCAAGATCAGAACCAAACAAAACAAAAAAAAATTGCTTTCTTACGTTTCACATGTCAGGATGGTGCCAGACACTCTTATTGGATAGTCAAAAATCTCTTTTGTTTCTGTGTAAAAGGGAGGTCCTTTCAAGGCGTGAATGTTTCAGAACTTGAATTTATTTGGAAATGACCCAGCTCTTCAGTACACTGTCGTCACTTAGTTTAGCACAGGATAGAAACTCGGGTAACCAAAACACCTGGAGAAACGATTGTATGTTCAGTTCAGTTCAGTGGCTCAGTCGTGTCTGACTCTTTGGGACCCCGTGGCCTGCAGGACGCTGGGCTTCCGTGTCCATCACCAACTCCAGGGGCTTGCTCAAACTCATGTCCATCGAATCAGTGATGCCATCCAACCATCTTAGC
The DNA here is from genome assembly GCF_029378745.1 of Bos indicus. Taxonomy (NCBI): domain Eukaryota; kingdom Metazoa; phylum Chordata; class Mammalia; order Artiodactyla; family Bovidae; genus Bos; species Bos indicus. The sequence continues at coordinate 365,858 of NW_027223716.1, forward strand.
CTCTGTCGTCCCCTTCTCCTCTGCCTTCAATCAAGACTCTCATAGGCAGATATTTTCGAGTGTAATTAGTGTTCATAGTTTATCTAAAAGCTCATATCACATTTAATTTTTCGTTTTGTTCCTGTTCTTTCGAGGTACTTTCTTGTTGACAAGCTTGTGACAGATAGAACGATATAGCAATTTTTACCTTAGAACAAACCGAGGCACTATGAACATTTTGTGCTTCATGTTGATGACTCTTAGACATGTCTACAGTAGAGGAGCAAAAACAAAACTACTAGATATTTCATATTGACTAGTTCCCAGTTCACGGGACTCTGACATTCCCTGAGGTCAAAGTTTTCTTGTATTGGAAGCAGTTGGGTTTGCAAGGGCTGCCTTGTCTTGAGACCATTGAAATAAGAACTCAGAACTTGAGCACTATTATCAAAAATCACAAGGCTCACACTGACACAGACATCAATCCAGACAGACAAGACAAGACATCTTCCAGTTTTCCGCCTGAGATGGAAAAGATTTCTTTGAGCCGTTTTTTCTGGGGAGTGGGGGGTGGGGCTGGCGGCCAGGCAGGCTTTGGGAAGGAGCTCATGGTTTGGAATTGCATATGAAAAGAACCAGCTTTCCGGGTTCCAAGGAATCAAGTTTCCTTGGAAACCAACTTTGTCCGGTTCTATAGAATATCATGGCCCTCCTAGGTCAGGTCGTCTTTCCTTTCCGTAGCCCTCGTTGGATCCCTGAATTCTAGACAGCTTGGATTGCCTCTGTGGGCTGGATGGATTGTCCTCCCGTTTCACCGGGCGGCGGGAGCGAGGTCCCAGAGGCTCTCCTGGAACCGGGCGTGGGGGCGGGGCTCACCGGGAGCCCGTGGTGAAGGTGGGCAGCGCACCGGGAGCGCGCCCGGGGCGGGGCGAAGCCGGGCGGCGCGGGTCGGGAATCGGGTCGTGGCGGGGATGGGGGGCGGTCCCAGTTGTGCTCCGGGGATCCCCACTGCGGCTGGGAAGGCACCGGGAGCATGGCAGGGGCGGGGCGGCGCGGGGCGGGGGTCGGCTCCTGGCGGGGGTGGGGGAGGGCTTCCCCGTTGTCCTCTCGGGGGTCGCCGTGGCGGCTGGGAACGCCCACTGCGTGCGCTCCTGGGTCCCCAAGGGTCGGCATCCAGTGGGCGCGGCGGAGGGGTGCGGACCACAGGTCAGGGAACTGGGACTGCGTGGAGCAGGGAACCACGTAGTCCGCCCTCTGTTGGCACAACCTGGCGGTCGCAGAAAGGCCTCGCCTTTGGGCTCAAGGCCTTGACCGCTCCACCCCTTTGCTGAAAGGTCAGAGCCGCGCGGTTTTCCCAAGCAGCCGAGTGTCCGCTGCAAGTCCAAGGGCCAGAACCCTGAACTCTGGCCGGCTGGCCCAGCCCTGCTTCTGGCACTTTGGAGGCCAGCGGGCCCTTGACCACCTGCTGGGATGGGAAAGGGAAGGGTCCACGAATTGCACCCTAGAAACTTAGTAGGGTGCATGGGTTTCAAAACCCGGTGGCCGCCCAGGCAGCAAACAAGGGAGGAGGGCACCCTGCTGCCCTTTCATGGCAGCATCTGTGGCTGTCCTGCTGAGGGGGCCTTTCCATGGGGACCGTGTGCAGTACAAGTTTGGTGTTTTGGAACCGAATAATTAGAACGTGTAAAACTTTTAAATGATGTGGTGGTTTGATTCAAACAAAACAAAACCAAACAAAACAAAAAACCAAGCTCCAAGTTTTTTGCAAATTTAGGTCTTAATATTGAAGGCCTGTGTTCCTTCCACTGTGGCATTGTACGAAGAAATGTGCGGGTTTTTTTTTTTTTTTTAATTTGCTTTTTGTTTTTCTTTTTTTTTAGAAAAGATTCCGAAAAATGAGGGAAACAGGAAGCCCAGAGGTGCCCCTGTAGTTTGGCGAAGGCCTTAGGAGGTCACTTGGAAATGCTGCTGGCTGTGAGGGGGGGAGGGGGCAGATGTGCACAGAGCTGTGCAGGCTTGTCCTTTGCATGGATGTTCTTTGTAGAAATCCACCTCGGAGCCATCTCCTGATGTGTAAGAATTTCCCAGACAAACCTTGAGCTAAGCAATGCGTTTTTTCCTTAGGAAATGTTGGTCTTCAGCGATGTTCAAAGCCTGTGTATTTCGGCTAGACTCTGGCTTCAGGTCGGTTCCCCCAAAAGGCTCCGAAGCGACCTGAACCAAACAGTAAGTTTTCCTCCTACCTTGTTCTCCTCATCTACGTTAAGAGTATACTTTAAGAGTATCCTGGCACATACATGTACTGCCTCACCCCTAGCCTCAGTCATGTGTTCCAAGAACTTCTGTCCGTTTATTTATTTGTTTTGGGTAACATTGAATTCGTTTTGACTATGCTGGGTCTTTGCTGCTCGCTGGAAGTTGCTAGGACCTCTGGACTGCAGTCTCCCATCTCTTGCTGACCTCTTGTTGACCTCTGCAGAATCCTGGTTGGTGGGAGCTTGTTAGTTCCTTGTTCCTTACCCGGACCTCCTGTGGTAAGTGTTTTCTCTCCTCTGGGGCCTGCTAAGGGTGGGTGGGCATTGGCATCCCAAAGGTGGCTAGAAGTCAATGATTTAGGCAGGCTTGTGAATAGATATGGGAGAAGGCAATGGCACCCCACTCCAGTACTCTTGCCTGGAAAATCTCATGGACGGAAGAGCCTGGTAGGCTGCAGTCCATGGGGTCGCTCAGAGTCGGGCACGACTGAGCGACTTCACTTTCACATTTCACTTTCATGCATTGGAGGAGGACATGGCAACCCACTCCAGTGTTCTTGCCTAGAGAACCCCAGGGACTGCGGGGCCTGGTGGGCTGCCGTCCATGGGGTCACACAGACTCGGACACGACTGAAACGACTTCGCAGCAGCAGCAGCAGCAGCAGCAGCAGCAGCAGTGCATAGATATCAAAAGGGTTTAGAACAGTCAGGTAGGATCACACAAGTCACCGTGAAGCAATACTTCTCCACTTAGCCAAAGCTAACAAAAGATTTCTCTTCTAGGTCAACCTAGAAGAGATCACGGAAGAGGTAAAGAAACTTAAAATCCATTAGCAAAGGCAGTTCAACCTCTCAAGAAACCTTGTGCTAGGCACAACACTCTTTTCTGGGGGTCCACTTTCCCTACAACCTCCTGATCCCATTCGGTACCCATTCCTTTGCTTCTCCCATCCTCAAACTGCCACCTGGAAGAAAGAACGACGTCGTTTTCCTTCAGAAAATGCGATTTCATGCCACATACCTTCTTTTAATACCAAGTCATACATTTCCCTTCAGCAACCAAGAACTGACTTTTATATTGGCATTCGACAGATTGGTGAACATACCTATCAGTGATAGTAGCGCCCCTCCCCTCCCCCGCACGCACGCACACACACACACACACACACACACACACACACCCAAGATCAGAACCAAACAAAACAAAAAAAATTGCTTTCTTACGTTTCACATGTCAGGATGGTGCCAGACACTCTTATTGGATAGTCAAAAATCTCTTTTGTTTCTGTGTAAAAGGGAGGTCCTTTCAAGGCGTGAATGTTTCAGAACTTTAATTTATTTGGAAATGACCCAGCTCTTCAGTACACTGTCGTCACTTAGTTTAGCACAGGATAGAAACTCGGGTAACCAAAACACCTGGAGAAACGATTGTATGTTCAGTTCAGTTCAGTGGCTCAGTCGTGTCTGACTCTTTGGGACCCCGTGGCCTGCAGGACGCTGGGCTTCCGTGTCCATCACCAACTCCAGGGGCTTGCTCAAACTCATGTCCATCGAATCAGTGATGCCATCCAACCATCTTAGCCTCTGTCGTCCCCTTCTCCTCTGCCTTCAATCAAGACTCTCATAGGCAGATATTTTCGAGTGTAATTAGTGTTCATAGTTTATCTAAAAGCTCATATCACATTTAATTTTTCGTTTTGTTCCTGTTCTTTCGAGGTACTTTCTTGTTGACAAGCTTGTGACAGATAGAACGATATAGCAATTTTTACCTTAGAACAAACCGAGGCACTATGAACATTTTGTGCTTCATGTTGATGACTCTTAGACATGTCTACAGTAGAGGAGCAAAAACAAAACTACTAGATATTTCATATTGACTAGTTCCCAGTTCACGGGACTCTGACATTCCCTGAGGTCAAAGTTTTCTTGTATTGGAAGCAGTTGGGTTTGCAAGGGCTGCCTTGTCTTGAGACCATTGAAATAAGAACTCAGAACTTGAGCACTATTATCAAAAATCACAAGGCTCACACTGACACAGACATCAATCCAGACAGACAAGACAAGACATCTTCCAGTTTTCCGCCTGAGATGGAAAAGATTTCTTTGAGCCGTTTTTTCTGGGGAGTGGGGGGTGGGGCTGGCGGCCAGGCAGGCTTTGGGAAGGAGCTCATGGTTTGGAATTGCATATGAAAAGAACCAGCTTTCCGGGTTCCAAGGAATCAAGTTTCCTTGGAAACCAACTTTGTCCGGTTCTATAGAATATCATGGCCCTCCTAGGTCAGGTCGTCTTTCCTTTCCGTAGCCCTCGTTGGATCCCTGAATTCTAGACAGCTTGGATTGCCTCTGTGGGCTGGATGGATTGTCCTCCCGTTTCACCGGGCGGCGGGAGCGAGGTCCCAGAGGCTCTCCTGGAACCGGGCGTGGGGGCGGGGCTCACCGGGAGCCCGTGGTGAAGGTGGGCAGCGCACCGGGAGCGCGCCCGGGGCGGGGCGAAGCCGGGCGGCGCGGGTCGGGAATCGGGTCGTGGCGGGGATGGGGGGCGGTCCCAGTTGTGCTCCGGGGATCCCCACTGCGGCTGGGAAGGCACCGGGAGCATGGCAGGGGCGGGGCGGCGCGGGGCGGGGGTCGGCTCCTGGCGGGGGTGGGGGAGGGCTTCCCCGTTGTCCTCTCGGGGGTCGCCGTGGCGGCTGGGAACGCCCACTGCGTGCGCTCCTGGGTCCCCAAGGGTCGGCATCCAGTGGGCGCGGCGGAGGGGTGCGGACCACAGGTCAGGGAACTGGGACTGCGTGGAGCAGGGAACCACGTAGTCCGCCCTCTGTTGGCACAACCTGGCGGTCGCAGAAAGGCCTCGCCTTTGGGCTCAAGGCCTTGACCGCTCCACCCCTTTGCTGAAAGGTCAGAGCCGCGCGGTTTTCCCAAGCAGCCGAGTGTCCGCTGCAAGTCCAAGGGCCAGAACCCTGAACTCTGGCCGGCTGGCCCAGCCCTGCTTCTGGCACTTTGGAGGCCAGCGGGCCCTTGACCACCTGCTGGGATGGGAAAGGGAAGGGTCCACGAATTGCACCCTAGAAACTTAGTAGGGTGCATGGGTTTCAAAACCCGGTGGCCGCCCAGGCAGCAAACAAGGGAGGAGGGCACCCTGCTGCCCTTTCATGGCAGCATCTGTGGCTGTCCTGCTGAGGGGGCCTTTCCATGGGGACCGTGTGCAGTACAAGTTTGGTGTTTTGGAACCGAATAATTAGAACGTGTAAAAATTTTAAATGATGTGGTGGTTTGATTCAAACAAAACAAAACCAAACAAAACAAAAAACCAAGCTCCAAGTTTTTTGCAAATTTAGGTCTTAATATTGAAGGCCTGTGTTCCTTCCACTGTGGCATTGTACGAAGAAATGTGCGGGTTTTTTTTTTTTTTTTTAATTTGCTTTTTGTTTTTCTTTTTTTTTAGAAAAGATTCCGAAAAATGAGGGAAACAGGAAGCCCAGAGGTGCCCCTGTAGTTTGGCGAAGGCCTTAGGAGGTCACTTGGAAATGCTGCTGGCTGTGAGGGGGGGAGGGGGCAGATGTGCACAGAGCTGTGCAGGCTTGTCCTTTGCATGGATGTTCTTTGTAGAAATCCACCTCGGAGCCATCTCCTGATGTGTAAGAATTTCCCAGACAAACCTTGAGCTAAGCAATGCGTTTTTTCCTTAGGAAATGTTGGTCTTCAGCGATGTTCAAAGCCTGTGTATTTCGGCTAGACTCTGGCTTCAGGTCGGTTCCCCCAAAAGGCTCAGAAGCGACCTGAACCAAACAGTAAGTTTTCCTCCTACCTTGTTCTCCTCATCTACGTTAAGAGTATACTTTAAGAGTATCCTGGCACATACATGTACTGCCTCACCCCTAGCCTCAGTCATGTGTTCCAAGAACTTCTGTCCGTTTATTTATTTGTTTTGGGTAACATTGAATTCGTTTTGACTATGCTGGGTCTTTGCTGCTCGCTGGAAGTTGCTAGGACCTCTGGACTGCAGTCTCCCATCTCTTGCTGACCTCTTGTTGACCTCTGCAGAATCCTGGTTGGTGGGAGCTTGTTAGTTCCTTGTTCCTTACCCGGACCTCCTGTGGTAAGTGTTTTCTCTCCTCTGGGGCCTGCTAAGGGCTGGGTGGGCATTGGCATCCCAAAGGTGGCTAGAAGTCAATGATTTAGGCAGGCTTGTGAATAGATATGGGAGAAGGCAATGGCACCCCACTCCAGTACTCTTGCCTGGAAAATCTCATGGACGGAAGAGCCTGGTAGGCTGCAGTCCATGGGGTCGCTCAGAGTCGGGCACGACTGAGCGACTTCACTTTCACATTTCACTTTCATGCATTGGAGGAGGACATGGCAACCCACTCCAGTGTTCTTGCCTGGAGAACCCCAGGGACTGCGGGGCCTGGTGGGCTGCCGTCCATGGGGTCACACAGACTCGGACACGACTGAAACGACTTCGCAGCAGCAGCAGCAGCAGCAGCAGCAGCAGCAGTGCATAGATATCAAAAGGGTTTAGAACAGTCAGGTAGGATCACACAAGTCACCGTGAAGCAATACTTCTCCACTTAGCCAAAGCTAACAAAAGATTTCTCTTCTAGGTCAACCTAGAAGAGATCACGGAAGAGGTAAAGAAACTTAAAATCCATTAGCAAAGGCAGTTCAACCTCTCAAGAAACCTTGTGCTAGGCACAACACTCTTTTCTGGGGGTCCACTTTCCCTACAACCTCCTGATCCCATTCTGTACCCATTCCTTTGCTTCTCCCATCCTCAAACTGCCACCTGGAAGAAAGAACGACGTCGTTTTCCTTCAGAAAATGCGATTTCATGCCACATACCTTCTTTTAATACCAAGTCATACATTTCCCTTCAGCAACCAAGAACTGACTTTTATATTGGCATTCGACAGATTGGTGAACATACCTATCAGTGATAGTAGCGCCCCTCCCCTCCCCCGCACGCACGCACACACACACACACACACACACACACACACACCCAAGATCAGAACCAAACAAAACAAAAAAAATTGCTTTCTTACGTTTCACATGTCAGGATGGTGCCAGACACTCTTATTGGATAGTCAAAAATCTCTTTTGTTTCTGTGTAAAAGGGAGGTCCTTTCAAGGCGTGAATGTTTCAGAACTTTAATTTATTTGGAAATGACCCAGCTCTTCAGTACACTGTCGTCACTTAGTTTAGCACAGGATAGAAACTCGGGTAACCAAAACACCTGGAGAAACGATTGTATGTTCAGTTCAGTTCAGTGGCTCAGTCGTGTCTGACTCTTTGGGACCCCGTGGCCTGCAGGACGCTGGGCTTCCGTGTCCATCACCAACTCCAGGGGCTTGCTCAAACTCATGTCCATCGAATCAGTGATGCCATCCAACCATCTTAGCCTCTGTCGTCCCCTTCTCCTCTGCCTTCAATCAAGACTCTCATAGGCAGATATTTTCGAGTGTAATTAGTGTTCATAGTTTATCTAAAAGCTCATATCACATTTAATTTTTCGTTTTGTTCCTGTTCTTTCGAGGTACTTTCTTGTTGACAAGCTTGTGACAGATAGAACGATATAGCAATTTTTACCTTAGAACAAACCGAGGCACTATGAACATTTTGTGCTTCATGTTGATGACTCTTAGACATGTCTACAGTAGAGGAGCAAAAACAAAACTACTAGATATTTCATATTGACTAGTTCCCAGTTCACGGGACTCTGACATTCCCTGAGGTCAAAGTTTTCTTGTATTGGAAGCAGTTGGGTTTGCAAGGGCTGCCTTGTCTTGAGACCATTGAAATAAGAACTCAGAACTTGAGCACTATTATCAAAAATCACAAGGCTCACACTGACACAGACATCAATCCAGACAGACAAGACAAGACATCTTCCAGTTTTCCGCCTGAGATGGAAAAGATTTCTTTGAGCCGTTTTTTCTGGGGAGTGGGGGGTGGGGCTGGCGGCCAGGCAGGCTTTGGGAAGGAGCTCATGGTTTGGAATTGCATATGAAAAGAACCAGCTTTCCGGGTTCCAAGGAATCAAGTTTCCTTGGAAACCAACTTTGTCCGGTTCTATAGAATATCATGGCCCTCCTAGGTCAGGTCGTCTTTCCTTTCCGTAGCCCTCGTTTGATCCCTGAATTCTAGACAGCTTGGATTGCCTCTGTGGGCTGGATGGATTGTCCTCCCGTTTCACCGGGCGGCGGGAGCGAGGTCCCAGAGGCTCTCCTGGAACCGGGCGTGGGGGCGGGGCTCACCGGGAGCCCGTGGTGAAGGTGGGCAGCGCACCGGGAGCGCGCCCGGGGCGGGGCGAAGCCGGGCGGCGCGGGTCGGGAATCGGGTCGTGGCGGGGATGGGGGGCGGTCCCAGTTGTGCTCCGGGGATCCCCACTGCGGCTGGGAAGGCACCGGGAGCATGGCAGGGGCGGGGCGGCGCGGGGCGGGGGTCGGCTCCTGGCGGGGGTGGGGGAGGGCTTCCCCGTTGTCCTCTCGGGGGTCGCCGTGGCGGCTGGGAACGCCCACTGCGTGCGCTCCTGGGTCCCCAAGGGTCGGCATCCAGTGGGCGCGGCGGAGGGGTGCGGACCACAGGTCAGGGAACTGGGACTGCGTGGAGCAGGGAACCACGTAGTCCGCCCTCTGTTGGCACAACCTGGCGGTCGCAGAAAGGCCTCGCCTTTGGGCTCAAGGCCTTGACCGCTCCACCCCTTTGCTGAAAGGTCAGAGCCGCGCGGTTTTCCCAAGCAGCCGAGTGTCCGCTGCAAGTCCAAGGGCCAGAACCCTGAACTCTGGCCGGCTGGCCCAGCCCTGCTTCTGGCACTTTGGAGGCCAGCGGGCCCTTGACCACCTGCTGGGATGGGAAAGGGAAGGGTCCACGAATTGCACCCTAGAAACTTAGTAGGGTGCATGGGTTTCAAAACCCGGTGGCCGCCCAGGCAGCAAACAAGGGAGGAGGGCACCCTGCTGCCCTTTCATGGCAGCATCTGTGGCTGTCCTGCTGAGGGGGCCTTTCCATGGGGACCGTGTGCAGTACAAGTTTGGTGTTTTGGAACCGAATAATTAGAACGTGTAAAAATTTTAAATGATGTGGTGGTTTGATTCAAACAAAACAAAACCAAACAAAACAAAAAACCAAGCTCCAAGTTTTTTGCAAATTTAGGTCTTAATATTGAAGGCCTGTGTTCCTTCCACTGTGGCATTGTACGAAGAAATGTGCGGGTTTTTTTTTTTTTTTAATTTGCTTTTTGTGTTTCTTTTTTTTTAGAAAAGATTCCGAAAAATGAGGGAAACAGGAAGCCCAGAGGTGCCCCTGTAGTTTGGCGAAGGCCTTAGGAGGTCACTTGGAAATGCTGCTGGCTGTGAGGGGGGGAGGGGGCAGATGTGCACAGAGCTGTGCAGGCTTGTCCTTTGCATGGATGTTCTTTGTAGAAATCCACCTCGGAGCCATCTCCTGATGTGTAAGAATTTCCCAGACAAACCTTGAGCTAAGCAATGCGTTTTTTCCTTAGGAAATGTTGGTCTTCAGCGATGTTCAAAGCCTGTGTATTTCGGCTAGACTCTGGCTTCAGGTCGGTTCCCCCAAAAGGCTCCGAAGCGACCTGAACCAAACAGTAAGTTTTCCTCCTACCTTGTTCTCCTCATCTACGTTAAGAGTATACTTTAAGAGTATCCTGGCACATACATGTACTGCCTCACCCCTAGCCTCAGTCATGTGTTCCAAGAACTTCTGTCCGTTTATTTATTTGTTTTGGGTAACATTGAATTCGTTTTGACTATGCTGGGTCTTTGCTGCTCGCTGGAAGTTGCTAGGACCTCTGGACTGCAGTCTCCCATCTCTTGCTGACCTCTTGTTGACCTCTGCAGAATCCTGGTTGGTGGGAGCTTGTTAGTTCCTTGTTCCTTACCCGGACCTCCTGTGGTAAGTGTTTTCTCTCCTCTGGGGCCTGCTAAGGCTGGGTGGGCATTGGCATCCCAAAGGTGGCTAGAAGTCAATGATTTAGGCAGGCTTGTGAATAGATATGGGAGAAGGCAATGGCACCCCACTCCAGTACTCTTGCCTGGAAAATCTCATGGACGGAAGAGCCTGGTAGGCTGCAGTCCATGGGGTCGCTCAGAGTCGGGCACGACTGAGCGACTTCACTTTCACATTTCACTTTCATGCATTGGAGGAGGACATGGCAACCCACTCCAGTGTTCTTGCCTAGAGAACCCCAGGGACTGCGGGGCCTGGTGGGCTGCCGTCCATGGGGTCACACAGACTCGGACACGACTGAAACGACTTCGCAGCAGCAGCAGCAGCAGCAGCAGCAGCAGCAGCAGTGCATAGATATCAAAAGGGTTTAGAACAGTCAGGTAGGATCACACAAGTCACCGTGAAGCAATACTTCTCCACTTAGCCAAAGCTAACAAAAGATTTCTCTTCTAGGTCAACCTAGAAGAGATCACGGAAGAGGTAAAGAAACTTAAAATCCATTAGCAAAGGCAGTTCAACCTCTCAAGAAACCTTGTGCTAGGCACAACACTCTTTTCTGGGGGTCCACTTTCCCTACAACCTCCTGATCCCATTCTGTACCCATTCCTTTGCTTCTCCCATCCTCAAACTGCCACCTGGAAGAAAGAACGACGTCGTTTTCCTTCAGAAAATGCGATTTCATGCCACATACCTTCTTTTAATACCAAGTCATACATTTCCCTTCAGCAACCAAGAACTGACTTTTATATTGGCATTCGACAGATTGGTGAACATACCTATCAGTGATAGTAGCGCCCCTCCCCTCCCCCGCACGCACGCACACACACACACACACACACACACACACACACCCAAGATCAGAACCAAACAAAACAAAAAAAATTGCTTTCTTACGTTTCACATGTCAGGATGGTGCCAGACACTCTTATTGGATAGTCAAAAATCTCTTTTGTTTCTGTGTAAAAGGGAGGTCCTTTCAAGGCGTGAATGTTTCAGAACTTGAATTTATTTGGAAATGACCCAGCTCTTCAGTACACTGTCGTCACTTAGTTTAGCACAGGATAGAAACTCGGGTAACCAAAACACCTGGAGAAACGATTGTATGTTCAGTTCAGTTCAGTGGCTCAGTCGTGTCTGACTCTTTGGGACCCCGTGGCCTGCAGGACGCTGGGCTTCCGTGTCCATCACCAACTCCAGGGGCTTGCTCAAACTCATGTCCATCGAATCAGTGATGCCATCCAACCATCTTAGCCTCTGTCGTCCCCTTCTCCTCTGCCTTCAATCAAGACTCTCATAGGCAGATATTTTCGAGTGTAATTAGTGTTCATAGTTTATCTAAAAGCTCATATCACATTTAATTTTTCGTTTTGTTCCTGTTCTTTCGAGGTACTTTCTTGTTGACAAGCTTGTGACAGATAGAACGATATAGCAATTTTTACCTTAGAACAAACCGAGGCACTATGAACATTTTGTGCTTCATGTTGATGACTCTTAGACATGTCTACAGTAGAGGAGCAAAAACAAAACTACTAGATATTTCATATTGACTAGTTCCCAGTTCACGGGACTCTGACATTCCCTGAGGTCAAAGTTTTCTTGTATTGGAAGCAGTTGGGTTTGCAAGGGCTGCCTTGTCTTGAGACCATTGAAATAAGAACTCAGAACTTGAGCACTATTATCAAAAATCACAAGGCTCACACTGACACAGACATCAATCCAGACAGACAAGACAAGACATCTTCCAGTTTTCCGCCTGAGATGGAAAAGATTTCTTTGAGCCGTTTTTTCTGGGGAGTGGGGGGTGGGGCTGGCGGCCAGGCAGGCTTTGGGAAGGAGCTCATGGTTTGGAATTGCATATGAAAAGAACCAGCTTTCCGGGTTCCAAGGAATCAAGTTTCCTTGGAAACCAACTTTGTCCGGTTCTATAGAATATCATGGCCCTCCTAGGTCAGGTCGTCTTTCCTTTCCGTAGCCCTCGTTTGATCCCTGAATTCTAGACAGCTTGGATTGCCTCTGTGGGCTGGATGGATTGTCCTCCCGTTTCACCGGGCGGCGGGAGCGAGGTCCCAGAGGCTCTCCTGGAACCGGGCGTGGGGGCGGGGCTCACCGGGAGCCCGTGGTGAAGGTGGGCAGCGCACCGGGAGCGCGCCCGGGGCGGGGCGAAGCCGGGCGGCGCGGGTCGGGAATCGGGTCGTGGCGGGGATGGGGGGCGGTCCCAGTTGTGCTCCGGGGATCCCCACTGCGGCTGGGAAGGCACCGGGAGCATGGCAGGGGCGGGGCGGCGCGGGGCGGGGGTCGGCTCCTGGCGGGGGTGGGGGAGGGCTTCCCCGTTGTCCTCTCGGGGGTCGCCGTGGCGGCTGGGAACGCCCACTGCGTGCGCTCCTGGGTCCCCAAGGGTCGGCATCCAGTGGGCGCGGCGGAGGGGTGCGGACCACAGGTCAGGGAACTGGGACTGCGTGGAGCAGGGAACCACGTAGTCCGCCCTCTGTTGGCACAACCTGGCGGTCGCAGAAAGGCCTCGCCTTTGGGCTCAAGGCCTTGACCGCTCCACCCCTTTGCTGAAAGGTCAGAGCCGCGCGGTTTTCCCAAGCAGCCGAGTGTCCGCTGCAAGTCCAAGGGCCAGAACCCTGAACTCTGGCCGGCTGGCCCAGCCCTGCTTCTGGCACTTTGGAGGCCAGCGGGCCCTTGACCACCTGCTGGGATGGGAAAGGGAAGGGTCCACGAATTGCACCCTAGAAACTTAGTAGGGTGCATGGGTTTCAAAACCCGGTGGCCGCCCAGGCAGCAAACAAGGGAGGAGGGCACCCTGCTGCCCTTTCATGGCAGCATCTGTGGCTGTCCTGCTGAGGGGGCCTTTCCATGGGGACCGTGTGCAGTACAAGTTTGGTGTTTTGGAACCGAATAATTAGAACGTGTAAAAATTTTAAATGATGTGGTGGTTTGATTCAAACAAAACAAAACCAAACAAAACAAAAAACCAAGCTCCAAGTTTTTTGCAAATTTAGGTCTTAATATTGAAGGCCTGTGTTCCTTCCACTGTGGCATTGTACGAAGAAATGTGCGGGTTTTTTTTTTTTTTTTAATTTGCTTTTTGTGTTTCTTTTTTTTTAGAAAAGATTCCGAAAAATGAGGGAAACAGGAAGCCCAGAGGTGCCCCTGTAGTTTGGCGAAGGCCTTAGGAGGTCACTTGGAAATGCTGCTGGCTGTGAGGGGGGGAGGGGGCAGATGTGCACAGAGCTGTGCAGGCTTGTCCTTTGCATGGATGTTCTTTGTAGAAATCCACCTCGGAGCCATCTCCTGATGTGTAAGAATTTCCCAGACAAACCTTGAGCTAAGCAATGCGTTTTTTCCTTAGGAAATGTTGGTCTTCAGCGATGTTCAAAGCCTGTGTATTTCGGCTAGACTCTGGCTTCAGGTCGGTTCCCCCAAAAGGCTCCGAAGCGACCTGAACCAAACAGTAAGTTTTCCTCCTACCTTGTTCTCCTCATCTACGTTAAGAGTATACTTTAAGAGTATCCTGGCACATACATGTACTGCCTCACCCCTAACCTCAGTCATGTGTTCCAAGAACTTCTGTCCGTTTATTTATTTGTTTTGGGTAACATTGAATTCGTTTTGACTATGCTGGGTCTTTGCTGCTCGCTGGAAGTTGCTAGGACCTCTGGACTGCAGTCTCCCATCTCTTGCTGACCTCTTGTTGACCTCTGCAGAATCCTGGTTGGTGGGAGCTTGTTAGTTCCTTGTTCCTTACCCGGACCTCCTGTGGTAAGTGTTTTCTCTCCTCTGTGGCCTGGTAAGGCTGGGTGGTCATTGGCATCCCAAAGGTGGCTAGAAGTCAATGATTTAGGCAGGCTTGTGAATAGATATGGGAGAAGGCAATGGCACCCCACTCCAGTACTCTTGCCTGGAAAATCTCATGGACCGAAGAGCCTGGTAGGCTGCAGTCCATGGGGTCGCTCAGAGTCGGGCACGACTGAGCGACTTCACTTTCACATTTCACTTTCATGCATTGGAGGAGGACATGGCAACCCACTCCAGTGTTCTTGCCTGGAGAACCCCAGGGACTGCGGGGCCTGGTGGGCTGCCGTCCATGGGGTCACACAGACTCGGACACGACTGAAACGACTTCGCAGCAGCAGCAGCAGCAGCAGCAGCAGCAGCAGTGCATAGATATCAAAAGGGTTTAGAACAGTCAGGTAGGATCACACAAGTCACCGTGAAGCAATACTTCTCCACTTAGCCAAAGCTAACAAAAGATTTCTCTTCTAGGTCAACCTAGAAGAGATCACGGAAGAGGTAAAGAAACTTAAAATCCATTAGCAAAGGCAGTTCAACCTCTCAAGAAACCTTGTGCTAGGCACAACACTCTTTTCTGGGGGTCCACTTTCCCTACAACCTCCTTATCCCATTCTGTACCCATTCCTTTGCTTCTCCCATCCTGAAACTGCCACCTGGAAGAAAGAACGACGTCGTTTGCCTTCAGAAAATGCGATTTCATGCCACATACCTTCTTTTAATACCAAGTCATACATTTCCCTTCAGCAACCAAGAACTGACTTTTATATTGGCATTCGACAGATTGGTGAACATACCTATCAGTGATAGTAGCGCCCCTCCCCTCCCCCGCACGCACGCACACACACACACACACACACACACACACACACACCCAAGATCAGAACCAAACAAAACAAAAAAAATTGCTTTCTTACGTTTCACATGTCAGGATGGTGCCAGACACTCTTATTGGATAGTCAAAAATCTCTTTTGTTTCTGTGTAAAAGGGAGGTCCTTTCAAGGCGTGAATGTTTCAGAACTTGAATTTATTTGGAAATGACCCAGCTCTTCAGTACACTGTCGTCACTTAGTTTAGCACAGGATAGAAACTCGGGTAACCAAAACACCTGGAGAAACGATTGTATGTTCAGTTCAGTTCAGTGGCTCAGTCGTGTCTGACTCTTTGGGACCCCGTGGCCTGCAGGACGCTGGGCTTCCGTGTCCATCACCAACTCCAGGGGCTTGCTCAAACTCATGTCCATCGAATCAGTGATGCCATCCAACCATCTTAGCCTCTGTCGTCCCCTTCTCCTCTGCCTTCAATCAAGACTCTCATAGGCAGATATTTTCGAGTGTAATTAGTGTTCATAGTTTATCTAAAAGCTCATATCACATTTAATTTTTCGTTTTGTTCCTGTTCTTTCGAGGTACTTTCTCGTTGACAAGCTTGTGACAGATAGAACGATATAGCAATTTTTACCTTAGAACAAACCGAGGCACTATGAACATTTTGTGCTTCATGTTGATGACTCTTAGACATGTCTACAGTAGAGGAGCAAAAACAAAACTACTAGATATTTCATATTGACTAGTTCCCAGTTCACGGGACTCTGACATTCCCTGAGGTCAAAGTTTTCTTGTATTGGAAGCAGTTGGGTTTGCAAGGGCTGCCTTGTCTTGAGACCATTGAAATAAGAACTCAGAACTTGAGCACTATTATCAAAAATCACAAGGCTCACACTGACACAGACATCAATCCAGACAGACAAGACAAGACATCTTCCAGTTTTCCGCCTGAGATGGAAAAGATTTCTTTGAGCCGTTTTTTCTGGGGAGTGGGGGGTGGGGCTGGCGGCCAGGCAGGCTTTGGGAAGGAGCTCATGGTTTGGAATTGCATATGAAAAGAACCAGCTTTCCGGGTTCCAAGGAATCAAGTTTCCTTGGAAACCAACTTTGTCCGGTTCTATAGAATATCATGGCCCTCCTAGGTCAGGTCGTCTTTCCTTTCCGTAGCCCTCGTTTGATCCCTGAATTCTAGACAGCTTGGATTGCCTCTGTGGGCTGGATGGATTGTCCTCCCGTTTCACCGGGCGGCGGGAGCGAGGTCCCAGAGGCTCTCCTGGAACCGGGCGTGGGGGCGGGGCTCACCGGGAGCCCGTGGTGAAGGTGGGCAGCGCACCGGGAGCGCGCCCGGGGCGGGGCGAAGCCGGGCGGCGCGGGTCGGGAATCGGGTCGTGGCGGGGATGGGGGGCGGTCCCAGTTGTGCTCCGGGGATCCCCACTGCGGCTGGGAAGGCACCGGGAGCATGGCAGGGGCGGGGCGGCGCGGGGCGGGGGTCGGCTCCTGGCGGGGGTGGGGGAGGGCTTCCCCGTTGTCCTCTCGGGGGTCGCCGTGGCGGCTGGGAACGCCCACTGCGTGCGCTCCTGGGTCCCCAAGGGTCGGCATCCAGTGGGCGCGGCGGAGGGGTGCGGACCACAGGTCAGGGAACTGGGACTGCGTGGAGCAGGGAACCACGTAGTCCGCCCTCTGTTGGCACAACCTGGCGGTCGCAGAAAGGCCTCGCCTTTGGGCTCAAGGCCTTGACCGCTCCACCCCTTTGCTGAAAGGTCAGAGCCGCGCGGTTTTCCCAAGCAGCCGAGTGTCCGCTGCAAGTCCAAGGGCCAGAACCCTGAACTCTGGCCGGCTGGCCCAGCCCTGCTTCTGGCACTTTGGAGGCCAGCGGGCCCTTGACCACCTGCTGGGATGGGAAAGGGAAGGGTCCACGAATTGCACCCTAGAAACTTAGTAGGGTGCATGGGTTTCAAAACCCGGTGGCCGCCCAGGCAGCAAACAAGGGAGGAGGGCACCCTGCTGCCCTTTCATGGCAGCATCTGTGGCTGTCCTGCTGAGGGGGCCTTTCCATGGGGACCGTGTGCAGTACAAGTTTGGTGTTTTGGAACCGAATAATTAGAACGTGTAAAAATTTTAAATGATGTGGTGGTTTGATTCAAACAAAACAAAACCAAACAAAACAAAAAACCAAGCTCCAAGTTTTTTGCAAATTTAGGTCTTAATATTGAAGGCCTGTGTTCCTTCCACTGTGGCATTGTACGAAGAAATGTGCGGGTTTTTTTTTTTTTTTTAATTTGCTTTTTGTGTTTCTTTTTTTTTAGAAAAGATTCCGAAAAATGAGGGAAACAGGAAGCCCAGAGGTGCCCCTGTAGTTTGGCGAAGGCCTTAGGAGGTCACTTGGAAATGCTGCTGGCTGTGAGGGGGGGAGGGGGCAGATGTGCACAGAGCTGTGCAGGCTTGTCCTTTGCATGGATGTTCTTTGTAGAAATCCACCTCGGAGCCATCTCCTGATGTGTAAGAATTTCCCAGACAAACCTTGAGCTAAGCAATGCGTTTTTTCCTTAGGAAATGTTGGTCTTCAGCGATGTTCAAAGCCTGTGTATTTCGGCTAGACTCTGGCTTCAGGTCGGTTCCCCCAAAAGGCTCCGAAGCGACCTGAACCAAACAGTAAGTTTTCCTCCTACCTTGTTCTCCTCATCTACGTTAAGAGTATACTTTAAGAGTATCCTGGCACATACATGTACTGCCTCACCCCTAGCCTCAGTCATGTGTTCCAAGAACTTCTGTCCGTTTATTTATTTGTTTTGGGTAACATTGAATTCGTTTTGACTATGCTGGGTCTTTGCTGCTCGCTGGAAGTTGCTAGGACCTCTGGACTGCAGTCTCCCATCTCTTGCTGACCTCTTGTTGACCTCTGCAGAATCCTGGTTGGTGGGAGCTTGTTAGTTCCTTGTTCCTTACCCGGACCTCCTGTGGTAAGTGTTTTCTCTCCTCTGGGGCCTGCTAAGGGTGGGTGGGCATTGGCATCCCAAAGGTGGCTAGAAGTCAATGATTTAGGCAGGCTTGTGAATAGATATGGGAGAAGGCAATGGCACCCCACTCCAGTACTCTTGCCTGGAAAATCTCATGGACGGAAGAGCCTGGTAGGCTGCAGTCCATGGGGTCGCTCAGAGTCGGGCACGACTGAGCGACTTCACTTTCACATTTCACTTTCATGCATTGGAGGAGGACATGGCAACCCACTCCAGTGTTCTTGCCTAGAGAACCCCAGGGACTGCGGGGCCTGGTGGGCTGCCGTCCATGGGGTCACACAGACTCGGACACGACTGAAACGACTTCGCAGCAGCAGCAGCAGCAGCAGCAGCAGCAGCAGTGCATAGATATCAAAAGGGTTTAGAACAGTCAGGTAGGATCACACAAGTCACCGTGAAGCAATACTTCTCCACTTAGCCAAAGCTAACAAAAGATTTCTCTTCTAGGTCAACCTAGAAGAGATCACGGAAGAGGTAAAGAAACTTAAAATCCATTAGCAAAGGCAGTTCAACCTCTCAAGAAACCTTGTGCTAGGCACAACACTCTTTTCTGGGGGTCCACTTTCCCTACAACCTCCTGATCCCATTCTGTACCCATTCCTTTGCTTCTCCCATCCTGAAACTGCCACCTGGAAGAAAGAACGACGTCGTTTTCCTTCAGAAAATGCGATTTCATGCCACATACCTTCTTTTAATACCAAGTCATACATTTCCCTTCAGCAACCAAGAACTGACTTTTATATTGGCATTCGACAGATTGGTGAACATACCTATCAGTGATAGTAGCGCCCCTCCCCTCCCCCGCACGCACGCACACACACACACACACACACACACACACACACACCCAAGATCAGAACCAAACAAAACAAAAAAAAATTGCTTTCTTACGTTTCACATGTCAGGATGGTGCCAGACACTCTTATTGGATAGTCAAAAATCTCTTTTGTTTCTGTGTAAAAGGGAGGTCCTTTCAAGGCGTGAATGTTTCAGAACTTGAATTTATTTGGAAATGACCCAGCTCTTCAGTACACTGTCGTCACTTAGTTTAGCACAGGATAGAAACTCGGGTAACCAAAACACCTGGAGAAACGATTGTATGTTCAGTTCAGTTCAGTGGCTCAGTCGTGTCTGACTCTTTGGGACCCCGTGGCCTGCAGGACGCTGGGCTTCCGTGTCCATCACCAACTCCAGGGGCTTGCTCAAACTCATGTCCATCGAATCAGTGATGCCATCCAACCATCTTAGCCTCTGTCGTCCCCTTCTCCTCTGCCTTCAATCAAGACTCTCATAGGCAGATATTTTCGAGTGTAATTAGTGTTCATAGTTTATCTAAAAGCTCATATCACATTTAATTTTTCGTTTTGTTCCTGTTCTTTCGAGGTACTTTCTCGTTGACAAGCTTGTGACAGATAGAACGATATAGCAATTTTTACCTTAGAACAAACCGAGGCACTATGAACATTTTGTGCTTCATGTTGATGACTCTTAGACATGTCTACAGTAGAGGAGCAAAAACAAAACTACTAGATATTTCATATTGACTAGTTCCCAGTTCACGGGACTCTGACATTCCCTGAGGTCAAAGTTTTCTTGTATTGGAAGCAGTTGGGTTTGCAAGGGCTGCCTTGTCTTGAGACCATTGAAATAAGAACTCAGAACTTGAGCACTATTATCAAAAATCACAAGGCTCACACTGACACAGACATCAATCCAGACAGACAAGACAAGACATCTTCCAGTTTTCCGCCTGAGATGGAAAAGATTTCTTTGAGCCGTTTTTTCTGGGGAGTGGGGGGTGGGGCTGGCGGCCAGGCAGGCTTTGGGAAGGAGCTCATGGTTTGGAATTGCATATGAAAAGAACCAGCTTTCCGGGTTCCAAGGAATCAAGTTTCCTTGGAAACCAACTTTGTCCGGTTCTATAGAATATCATGGCCCTCCTAGGTCAGGTCGTCTTTCCTTTCCGTAGCCCTCGTTTGATCCCTGAATTCTAGACAGCTTGGATTGCCTCTGTGGGCTGGATGGATTGTCCTCCCGTTTCACCGGGCGGCGGGAGCGAGGTCCCAGAGGCTCTCCTGGAACCGGGCGTGGGGGCGGGGCTCACCGGGAGCCCGTGGTGAAGGTGGGCAGCGCACCGGGAGCGCGCCCGGGGCGGGGCGAAGCCGGGCGGCGCGGGTCGGGAATCGGGTCGTGGCGGGGATGGGGGGCGGTCCCAGTTGTGCTCCGGGGATCCCCACTGCGGCTGGGAAGGCACCGGGAGCATGGCAGGGGCGGGGCGGCGCGGGGCGGGGGTCGGCTCCTGGCGGGGGTGGGGGAGGGCTTCCCCGTTGTCCTCTCGGGGGTCGCCGTGGCGGCTGGGAACGCCCACTGCGTGCGCTCCTGGGTCCCCAAGGGTCGGCATCCAGTGGGCGCGGCGGAGGGGTGCGGACCACAGGTCAGGGAACTGGGACTGCGTGGAGCAGGGAACCACGTAGTCCGCCCTCTGTTGGCACAACCTGGCGGTCGCAGAAAGGCCTCGCCTTTGGGCTCAAGGCCTTGACCGCTCCACCCCTTTGCTGAAAGGTCAGAGCCGCGCGGTTTTCCCAAGCAGCCGAGTGTCCGCTGCAAGTCCAAGGGCCAGAACCCTGAACTCTGGCCGGCTGGCCCAGCCCTGCTTCTGGCACTTTGGAGGCCAGCGGGCCCTTGACCACCTGCTGGGATGGGAAAGGGAAGGGTCCACGAATTGCACCCTAGAAACTTAGTAGGGTGCATGGGTTTCAAAACCCGGTGGCCGCCCAGGCAGCAAACAAGGGAGGAGGGCACCCTGCTGCCCTTTCATGGCAGCATCTGTGGCTGTCCTGCTGAGGGGGCCTTTCCATGGGGACCGTGTGCAGTACAAGTTTGGTGTTTTGGAACCGAATAATTAGAACGTGTAAAAATTTTAAATGATGTGGTGGTTTGATTCAAACAAAACAAAACCAAACAAAACAAAAAACCAAGCTCCAAGTTTTTTGCAAATTTAGGTCTTAATATTGAAGGCCTGTGTTCCTTCCACTGTGGCATTGTACGAAGAAATGTGCGGGTTTTTTTTTTTTTTTAATTTGCTTTTTGTGTTTCTTTTTTTTTAGAAAAGATTCCGAAAAATGAGGGAAACAGGAAGCCCAGAGGTGCCCCTGTAGTTTGGCGAAGGCCTTAGGAGGTCACTTGGAAATGCCGCTGGCTGTGAGGGGGGGAGGGGGCAGATGTGCACAGAGCTGTGCAGGCTTGTCCTTTGCATGGATGTTCTTTGTAGAAATCCACCTCGGAGCCATCTCCTGATGTGTAAGAATTTCCCAGACAAACCTTGAGCTAAGCAATGCGTTTTTTCCTTAGGAAATGTTGGTCTTCAGCGATGTTCAAAGCCTGTGTATTTCGGCTAGACTCTGGCTTCAGGTCGGTTCCCCCAAAAGGCTCCGAAGCGACCTGAACCAAACAGTAAGTTTTCCTCCTACCTTGTTCTCCTCATCTACGTTAAGAGTATACTTTAAGAGTATCCTGGCACATACATGTACTGCCTCACCCCTAACCTCAGTCATGTGTTCCAAGAACTTCTGTCCGTTTATTTATTTGTTTTGGGTAACATTGAATTCGTTTTGACTATGCTGGGTCTTTGCTGCTCGCTGGAAGTTGCTAGGACCTCTGGACTGCAGTCTCCCATCTCTTGCTGACCTCTTGTTGACCTCTGCAGAATCCTGGTTGCTGGGAGCTTGTTAGTTCCTTGTTCCTTACCCGGACCTCCTGTGGTAAGTGTTTTCTCTCCTCTGTGGCCTGGTAAGGCTGGGTGGTCATTGGCATCCCAAAGGTGGCTAGAAGTCAATGATTTAGGCAGGCTTGTGAATAGATATGGGAGAAGGCAATGGCACCCCACTCCAGTACTCTTGCCTGGAAAATCTCATGGACCGAAGAGCCTGGTAGGCTGCAGTCCATGGGGTCGCTCAGAGTCGGGCACGACTGAGCGACTTCACTTTCACATTTCACTTTCATGCATTGGAGGAGGACATGGCAACCCACTCCAGTGTTCTTGCCTGGAGAACCCCAGGGACTGCGGGGCCTGGTGGGCTGCCGTCCATGGGGTCACACAGACTCGGACACGACTGAAACGACTTCGCAGCAGCAGCAGCAGCAGCAGCAGCAGCAGCAGCAGTGCATAGATATCAAAAGGGTTTAGAACAGTCAGGTAGGATCACACAAGTCACCGTGAAGCAATACTTCTCCACTTAGCCAAAGCTAACAAAAGATTTCTCTTCTAGGTCAACCTAGAAGAGATCACGGAAGAGGTAAAGAAACTTAAAATCCATTAGCAAAGGCAGTTCAACCTCTCAAGAAACCTTGTGCTAGGCACAACACTCTTTTCTGGGGGTCCACTTTCCCTACAACCTCCTGATCCCATTCTGTACCCATTCCTTTGCTTCTCCCATCCTGAAACTGCCACCTGGAAGAAAGAACGACGTCGTTTTCCTTCAGAAAATGCGATTTCATGCCACATACCTTCTTTTAATACCAAGTCATACATTTCCCTTCAGCAACCAAGAACTGACTTTTATATTGGCATTCGACAGATTGGTGAACATACCTATCAGTGATAGTAGCGCCCCTCCCCTCCCCCGCACGCACGCACACACACACACACACACACACACACACACACACACCCAAGATCAGAACCAAACAAAACAAAAAAAAATTGCTTTCTTACGTTTCACATGTCAGGATGGTGCCAGACACTCTTATTGGATAGTCAAAAATCTCTTTTGTTTCTGTGTAAAAGGGAGGTCCTTTCAAGGCGTGAATGTTTCAGAACTTGAATTTATTTGGAAATGACCCAGCTCTTCAGTACACTGTCGTCACTTAGTTTAGCACAGGATAGAAACTCGGGTAACCAAAACACCTGGAGAAACGATTGTATGTTCAGTTCAGTTCAGTGGCTCAGTCGTGTCTGACTCTTTGGGACCCCGTGGCCTGCAGGACGCTGGGCTTCCGTGTCCATCACCAACTCCAGGGGCTTGCTCAAACTCATGTCCATCGAATCAGTGATGCCATCCAACCATCTTAGCCTCTGTCGTCCCCTTCTCCTCTGCCTTCAATCAAGACTCTCATAGGCAGATATTTTCGAGTGTAATTAGTGTTCATAGTTTATCTAAAAGCTCATATCACATTTAATTTTTCGTTTTGTTCCTGTTCTTTCGAGGTACTTTCTCGTTGACAAGCTTGTGACAGATAGAACGATATAGCAATTTTTACCTTAGAACAAACCGAGGCACTATGAACATTTTGTGCTTCATGTTGATGACTCTTAGACATGTCTACAGTAGAGGAGCAAAAACAAAACTACTAGATATTTCATATTGACTAGTTCCCAGTTCACGGGACTCTGACATTCCCTGAGGTCAAAGTTTTCTTGTATTGGAAGCAGTTGGGTTTGCAAGGGCTGCCTTGTCTTGAGACCATTGAAATAAGAACTCAGAACTTGAGCACTATTATCAAAAATCACAAGGCTCACACTGACACAGACATCAATCCAGACAGACAAGACAAGACATCTTCCAGTTTTCCGCCTGAGATGGAAAAGATTTCTTTGAGCCGTTTTTTCTGGGGAGTGGGGGGTGGGGCTGGCGGCCAGGCAGGCTTTGGGAAGGAGCTCATGGTTTGGAATTGCATATGAAAAGAACCAGCTTTCCGGGTTCCAAGGAATCAAGTTTCCTTGGAAACCAACTTTGTCCGGTTCTATAGAATATCATGGCCCTCCTAGGTCAGGTCGTCTTTCCTTTCCGTAGCCCTCGTTTGATCCCTGAATTCTAGACAGCTTGGATTGCCTCTGTGGGCTGGATGGATTGTCCTCCCGTTTCACCGGGCGGCGGGAGCGAGGTCCCAGAGGCTCTCCTGGAACCGGGCGTGGGGGCGGGGCTCACCGGGAGCCCGTGGTGAAGGTGGGCAGCGCACCGGGAGCGCGCCCGGGGCGGGGCGAAGCCGGGCGGCGCGGGTCGGGAATCGGGTCGTGGCGGGGATGGGGGGCGGTCCCAGTTGTGCTCCGGGGATCCCCACTGCGGCTGGGAAGGCACCGGGAGCATGGCAGGGGCGGGGCGGCGCGGGGCGGGGGTCGGCTCCTGGCGGGGGTGGGGGAGGGCTTCCCCGTTGTCCTCTCGGGGGTCGCCGTGGCGGCTGGGAACGCCCACTGCGTGCGCTCCTGGGTCCCCAAGGGTCGGCATCCAGTGGGCGCGGCGGAGGGGTGCGGACCACAGGTCAGGGAACTGGGACTGCGTGGAGCAGGGAACCACGTAGTCCGCCCTCTGTTGGCACAACCTGGCGGTCGCAGAAAGGCCTCGCCTTTGGGCTCAAGGCCTTGACCGCTCCACCCCTTTGCTGAAAGGTCAGAGCCGCGCGGTTTTCCCAAGCAGCCGAGTGTCCGCTGCAAGTCCAAGGGCCAGAACCCTGAACTCTGGCCGGCTGGCCCAGCCCTGCTTCTGGCACTTTGGAGGCCAGCGGGCCCTTGACCACCTGCTGGGATGGGAAAGGGAAGGGTCCACGAATTGCACCCTAGAAACTTAGTAGGGTGCATGGGTTTCAAAACCCGGTGGCCGCCCAGGCAGCAAACAAGGGAGGAGGGCACCCTGCTGCCCTTTCATGGCAGCATCTGTGGCTGTCCTGCTGAGGGGGCCTTTCCATGGGGACCGTGTGCAGTACAAGTTTGGTGTTTTGGAACCGAATAATTAGAACGTGTAAAAATTTTAAATGATGTGGTGGTTTGATTCAAACAAAACAAAACCAAACAAAACAAAAAACCAAGCTCCAAGTTTTTTGCAAATTTAGGTCTTAATATTGAAGGCCTGTGTTCCTTCCACTGTGGCATTGTACGAAGAAATGTGCGGGTTTTTTTTTTTTTTTAATTTGCTTTTTGTGTTTCTTTTTTTTTAGAAAAGATTCCGAAAAATGAGGGAAACAGGAAGCCCAGAGGTGCCCCTGTAGTTTGGCGAAGGCCTTAGGAGGTCACTTGGAAATGCTGCTGGCTGTGAGGGGGGGAGGGGGCAGATGTGCACAGAGCTGTGCAGGCTTGTCCTTTGCATGGATGTTCTTTGTAGAAATCCACCTCGGAGCCATCTCCTGATGTGTAAGAATTTCCCAGACAAACCTTGAGCTAAGCAATGCGTTTTTTCCTTAGGAAATGTTGGTCTTCAGCGATGTTCAAAGCCTGTGTATTTCGGCTAGACTCTGGCTTCAGGTCGGTTCCCCCAAAAGGCTCCGAAGCGACCTGAACCAAACAGTAAGTTTTCCTCCTACCTTGTTCTCCTCATCTACGTTAAGAGTATACTTTAAGAGTATCCTGGCACATACATGTACTGCCTCACCCCTAACCTCAGTCATGTGTTCCAAGAACTTCTGTCCGTTTATTTATTTGTTTTGGGTAACATTGAATTCGTTTTGACTATGCTGGGTCTTTGCTGCTCGCTGGAAGTTGCTAGGACCTGTGGACTGCAGTCTCCCATCTCTTGCTGACCTCTTGTTGACCTCTGCAGAATCCTGGTTGGTGGGAGCTTGTTAGTTCCTTGTTCCTTACCCGGACCTCCTGTGGTAAGTGTTTTCTCTCCTCTGTGGCCTGCTAAGGGTGGGTGGGCATTGGCATCCCAAAGGTGGCTAGAAGTCATTGATTTAGGCAGGCTTGTGAATAGATATGGGAGAAGGCAATGGCACCCCACTCCAGTACTCTTGCCTGGAAAATCTCATGGACGGAAGAGCCTGGTAGGCTGCAGTCCATGGGGTCGCTCAGAGTCGGGCACGACTGAGCGACTTCACTTTCACATTTCACTTTCATGCATTGGAGGAGGACATGGCAACCCACTCCAGTGTTCTTGCCTGGAGAACCCCAGGGACTGCGGGGCCTGGTGGGCTGCCGTCCATGGGGTCACACAGACTCGGACACGACTGAAACGACTTCGCAGCAGCAGCAGCAGCAGCAGCAGCAGCAGCAGCAGTGCATAGATATCAAAAGGGTTTAGAACAGTCAGGTAGGATCACACAAGTCACCGTGAAGCAATACTTCTCCACTTAGCCAAAGCTAACAAAAGATTTCTCTTCTAGGTCAACCTAGAAGAGATCACGGAAGAGGTAAAGAAACTTAAAATCCATTAGCAAAGGCAGTTCAACCTCTCAAGAAACCTTGTGCTAGGCACAACACTCTTTTCTGGGGGTCCACTTTCCCTACAACCTCCTGATCCCATTCTGTACCCATTCCTTTGCTTCTCCCATCCTGAAACTGCCACCTGGAAGAAAGAACGACGTCGTTTTCCTTCAGAAAATGCGATTTCATGCCACATACCTTCTTTTAATACCAAGTCATACATTTCCCTTCAGCAACCAAGAACTGACTTTTATATTGGCATTCGACAGATTGGTGAACATACCTATCAGTGATAGTAGCGCCCCTCCCCTCCCCCGCACGCACGCACACACACACACACACACACACACACACACACCCAAGATCAGAACCAAACAAAACAAAAAAAAATTGCTTTCTTACGTTTCACATGTCAGGATGGTGCCAGACACTCTTATTGGATAGTCAAAAATCTCTTTTGTTTCTGTGTAAAAGGGAGGTCCTTTCAAGGCGTGAATGTTTCAGAACTTGAATTTATTTGGAAATGACCCAGCTCTTCAGTACACTGTCGTCACTTAGTTTAGCACAGGATAGAAACTCGGGTAACCAAAACACCTGGAGAAACGATTGTATGTTCAGTTCAGTTCAGTGGCTCAGTCGTGTCTGACTCTTTGGGACCCCGTGGCCTGCAGGACGCTGGGCTTCCGTGTCCATCACCAACTCCAGGGGCTTGCTCAAACTCATGTCCATCGAATCAGTGATGCCATCCAACCATCTTAGCCTCTGTCGTCCCCTTCTCCTCTGCCTTCAATCAAGACTCTCATAGGCAGATATTTTCGAGTGTAATTAGTGTTCATAGTTTATCTAAAAGCTCATATCACATTTAATTTTTCGTTTTGTTCCTGTTCTTTCGAGGTACTTTCTCGTTGACAAGCTTGTGACAGATAGAACGATATAGCAATTTTTACCTTAGAACAAACCGAGGCACTATGAACATTTTGTGCTTCATGTTGATGACTCTTAGACATGTCTACAGTAGAGGAGCAAAAACAAAACTACTAGATATTTCATATTGACTAGTTCCCAGTTCACGGGACTCTGACATTCCCTGAGGTCAAAGTTTTCTTGTATTGGAAGCAGTTGGGTTTGCAAGGGCTGCCTTGTCTTGAGACCATTGAAATAAGAACTCAGAACTTGAGCACTATTATCAAAAATCACAAGGCTCACACTGACACAGACATCAATCCAGACAGACAAGACAAGACATCTTCCAGTTTTCCGCCTGAGATGGAAAAGATTTCTTTGAGCCGTTTTTTCTGGGGAGTGGGGGGTGGGGCTGGCGGCCAGGCAGGCTTTGGGAAGGAGCTCATGGTTTGGAATTGCATATGAAAAGAACCAGCTTTCCGGGTTCCAAGGAATCAAGTTTCCTTGGAAACCAACTTTGTCCGGTTCTATAGAATATCATGGCCCTCCTAGGTCAGGTCGTCTTTCCTTTCCGTAGCCCTCGTTTGATCCCTGAATTCTAGACAGCTTGGATTGCCTCTGTGGGCTGGATGGATTGTCCTCCCGTTTCACCGGGCGGCGGGAGCGAGGTCCCAGAGGCTCTCCTGGAACCGGGCGTGGGGGCGGGGCTCACCGGGAGCCCGTGGTGAAGGTGGGCAGCGCACCGGGAGCGCGCCCGGGGCGGGGCGAAGCCGGGCGGCGCGGGTCGGGAATCGGGTCGTGGCGGGGATGGGGGGCGGTCCCAGTTGTGCTCCGGGGATCCCCACTGCGGCTGGGAAGGCACCGGGAGCATGGCAGGGGCGGGGCGGCGCGGGGCGGGGGTCGGCTCCTGGCGGGGGTGGGGGAGGGCTTCCCCGTTGTCCTCTCGGGGGTCGCCGTGGCGGCTGGGAACGCCCACTGCGTGCGCTCCTGGGTCCCCAAGGGTCGGCATCCAGTGGGCGCGGCGGAGGGGTGCGGACCACAGGTCAGGGAACTGGGACTGCGTGGAGCAGGGAACCACGTAGTCCGCCCTCTGTTGGCACAACCTGGCGGTCGCAGAAAGGCCTCGCCTTTGGGCTCAAGGCCTTGACCGCTCCACCCCTTTGCTGAAAGGTCAGAGCCGCGCGGTTTTCCCAAGCAGCCGAGTGTCCGCTGCAAGTCCAAGGGCCAGAACCCTGAACTCTGGCCGGCTGGCCCAGCCCTGCTTCTGGCACTTTGGAGGCCAGCGGGCCCTTGACCACCTGCTGGGATGGGAAAGGGAAGGGTCCACGAATTGCACCCTAGAAACTTAGTAGGGTGCATGGGTTTCAAAACCCGGTGGCCGCCCAGGCAGCAAACAAGGGAGGAGGGCACCCTGCTGCCCTTTCATGGCAGCATCTGTGGCTGTCCTGCTGAGGGGGCCTTTCCATGGGGACCGTGTGCAGTACAAGTTTGGTGTTTTGGAACCGAATAATTAGAACGTGTAAAAATTTTAAATGATGTGGTGGTTTGATTCAAACAAAACAAAACCAAACAAAACAAAAAACCAAGCTCCAAGTTTTTTGCAAATTTAGGTCTTAATATTGAAGGCCTGTGTTCCTTCCACTGTGGCATTGTACGAAGAAATGTGCGGGTTTTTTTTTTTTTTTTAATTTGCTTTTTGTGTTTCTTTTTTTTTAGAAAAGATTCCGAAAAATGAGGGAAACAGGAAGCCCAGAGGTGCCCCTGTAGTTTGGCGAAGGCCTTAGGAGGTCACTTGGAAATGCTGCTGGCTGTGAGGGGGGGAGGGGGCAGATGTGCACAGAGCTGTGCAGGCTTGTCCTTTGCATGGATGTTCTTTGTAGAAATCCACCTCGGAGCCATCTCCTGATGTGTAAGAATTTCCCAGACAAACCTTGAGCTAAGCAATGCGTTTTTTCCTTAGGAAATGTTGGTCTTCAGCGATGTTCAAAGCCTGTGTATTTCGGCTAGACTCTGGCTTCAGGTCGGTTCCCCCAAAAGGCTCCGAAGCGACCTGAACCAAACAGTAAGTTTTCCTCCTACCTTGTTCTCCTCATCTACGTTAAGAGTATACTTTAAGAGTATCCTGGCACATACATGTACTGCCTCACCCCTAACCTCAGTCATGTGTTCCAAGAACTTCTGTCCGTTTATTTATTTGTTTTGGGTAACATTGAATTCGTTTTGACTATGCTGGGTCTTTGCTGCTCGCTGGAAGTTGCTAGGACCTCTGGACTGCAGTCTCCCATCTCTTGCTGACCTCTTGTTGACCTCTGCAGAATCCTGGTTGCTGGGAGCTTGTTAGTTCCTTGTTCCTTACCCGGACCTCCTGTGGTAAGTGTTTTCTCTCCTCTGTGGCCTGGTAAGGGCTGGGTGGTCATTGGCATCCCAAAGGTGGCTAGAAGTCAATGATTTAGGCAGGCTTGTGAATAGATATGGGAGAAGGCAATGGCACCCCACTCCAGTACTCTTGCCTGGAAAATCTCATGGACCGAAGAGCCTGGTAGGCTGCAGTCCATGGGGTCGCTCAGAGTCGGGCACGACTGAGCGACTTCACTTTCACATTTCACTTTCATGCATTGGAGGAGGACATGGCAACCCACTCCAGTGTTCTTGCCTGGAGAACCCCAGGGACTGCGGGGCCTGGTGGGCTGCCGTCCATGGGGTCACACAGACTCGGACACGACTGAAACGACTTCGCAGCAGCAGCAGCAGCAGCAGCAGCAGCAGCAGTGCATAGATATCAAAAGGGTTTAGAACAGTCAGGTAGGATCACACAAGTCACCGTGAAGCAATACTTCTCCACTTAGCCAAAGCTAACAAAAGATTTCTCTTCTAGGTCAACCTAGAAGAGATCACGGAAGAGGTAAAGAAACTTAAAATCCATTAGCAAAGGCAGTTCAACCTCTCAAGAAACCTTGTGCTAGGCACAACACTCTTTTCTGGGGGTCCACTTTCCCTACAACCTCCTGATCCCATTCTGTACCCATTCCTTTGCTTCTCCCATCCTCAAACTGCCACCTGGAAGAAAGAACGACGTCGTTTTCCTTCAGAAAATGCGATTTCATGCCACATACCTTCTTTTAATACCAAGTCATACATTTCCCTTCAGCAACCAAGAACTGACTTTTATATTGGCATTCGACAGATTGGTGAACATACCTATCAGTGATAGTAGCGCCCCTCCCCTCCCCCGCACGCACGCACACACACACACACACACACACACACACACACACCCAAGATCAGAACCAAACAAAACAAAAAAAAATTGCTTTCTTACGTTTCACATGTCAGGATGGTGCCAGACACTCTTATTGGATAGTCAAAAATCTCTTTTGTTTCTGTGTAAAAGGGAGGTCCTTTCAAGGCGTGAATGTTTCAGAACTTGAATTTATTTGGAAATGACCCAGCTCT
Organism: Bos indicus; assembly: GCF_029378745.1. Classification (NCBI taxonomy): domain Eukaryota; kingdom Metazoa; phylum Chordata; class Mammalia; order Artiodactyla; family Bovidae; genus Bos; species Bos indicus. Next base: position 396,185 of record NW_027223716.1, read on the forward strand.
TCAGTACACTGTCGTCACTTAGTTTAGCACAGGATAGAAACTCGGGTAACCAAAACACCTGGAGAAACGATTGTATGTTCAGTTCAGTTCAGTGGCTCAGTCGTGTCTGACTCTTTGGGACCCCGTGGCCTGCAGGACGCTGGGCTTCCGTGTCCATCACCAACTCCAGGGGCTTGCTCAAACTCATGTCCATCGAATCAGTGATGCCATCCAACCATCTTAGCCTCTGTCGTCCCCTTCTCCTCTGCCTTCAATCAAGACTCTCATAGGCAGATATTTTCGAGTGTAATTAGTGTTCATAGTTTATCTAAAAGCTCATATCACATTTAATTTTTCGTTTTGTTCCTGTTCTTTCGAGGTACTTTCTCGTTGACAAGCTTGTGACAGATAGAACGATATAGCAATTTTTACCTTAGAACAAACCGAGGCACTATGAACATTTTGTGCTTCATGTTGATGACTCTTAGACATGTCTACAGTAGAGGAGCAAAAACAAAACTACTAGATATTTCATATTGACTAGTTCCCAGTTCACGGGACTCTGACATTCCCTGAGGTCAAAGTTTTCTTGTATTGGAAGCAGTTGGGTTTGCAAGGGCTGCCTTGTCTTGAGACCATTGAAATAAGAACTCAGAACTTGAGCACTATTATCAAAAATCACAAGGCTCACACTGACACAGACATCAATCCAGACAGACAAGACAAGACATCTTCCAGTTTTCCGCCTGAGATGGAAAAGATTTCTTTGAGCCGTTTTTTCTGGGGAGTGGGGGGTGGGGCTGGCGGCCAGGCAGGCTTTGGGAAGGAGCTCATGGTTTGGAATTGCATATGAAAAGAACCAGCTTTCCGGGTTCCAAGGAATCAAGTTTCCTTGGAAACCAACTTTGTCCGGTTCTATAGAATATCATGGCCCTCCTAGGTCAGGTCGTCTTTCCTTTCCGTAGCCCTCGTTTGATCCCTGAATTCTAGACAGCTTGGATTGCCTCTGTGGGCTGGATGGATTGTCCTCCCGTTTCACCGGGCGGCGGGAGCGAGGTCCCAGAGGCTCTCCTGGAACCGGGCGTGGGGGCGGGGCTCACCGGGAGCCCGTGGTGAAGGTGGGCAGCGCACCGGGAGCGCGCCCGGGGCGGGGCGAAGCCGGGCGGCGCGGGTCGGGAATCGGGTCGTGGCGGGGATGGGGGGCGGTCCCAGTTGTGCTCCGGGGATCCCCACTGCGGCTGGGAAGGCACCGGGAGCATGGCAGGGGCGGGGCGGCGCGGGGCGGGGGTCGGCTCCTGGCGGGGGTGGGGGAGGGCTTCCCCGTTGTCCTCTCGGGGGTCGCCGTGGCGGCTGGGAACGCCCACTGCGTGCGCTCCTGGGTCCCCAAGGGTCGGCATCCAGTGGGCGCGGCGGAGGGGTGCGGACCACAGGTCAGGGAACTGGGACTGCGTGGAGCAGGGAACCACGTAGTCCGCCCTCTGTTGGCACAACCTGGCGGTCGCAGAAAGGCCTCGCCTTTGGGCTCAAGGCCTTGACCGCTCCACCCCTTTGCTGAAAGGTCAGAGCCGCGCGGTTTTCCCAAGCAGCCGAGTGTCCGCTGCAAGTCCAAGGGCCAGAACCCTGAACTCTGGCCGGCTGGCCCAGCCCTGCTTCTGGCACTTTGGAGGCCAGCGGGCCCTTGACCACCTGCTGGGATGGGAAAGGGAAGGGTCCACGAATTGCACCCTAGAAACTTAGTAGGGTGCATGGGTTTCAAAACCCGGTGGCCGCCCAGGCAGCAAACAAGGGAGGAGGGCACCCTGCTGCCCTTTCATGGCAGCATCTGTGGCTGTCCTGCTGAGGGGGCCTTTCCATGGGGACCGTGTGCAGTACAAGTTTGGTGTTTTGGAACCGAATAATTAGAACGTGTAAAAATTTTAAATGATGTGGTGGTTTGATTCAAACAAAACAAAACCAAACAAAACAAAAAACCAAGCTCCAAGTTTTTTGCAAATTTAGGTCTTAATATTGAAGGCCTGTGTTCCTTCCACTGTGGCATTGTACGAAGAAATGTGCGGGTTTTTTTTTTTTTTTTAATTTGCTTTTTGTGTTTCTTTTTTTTTAGAAAAGATTCCGAAAAATGAGGGAAACAGGAAGCCCAGAGGTGCCCCTGTAGTTTGGCGAAGGCCTTAGGAGGTCACTTGGAAATGCTGCTGGCTGTGAGGGGGGGAGGGGGCAGATGTGCACAGAGCTGTGCAGGCTTGTCCTTTGCATGGATGTTCTTTGTAGAAATCCACCTCGGAGCCATCTCCTGATGTGTAAGAATTTCCCAGACAAACCTTGAGCTAAGCAATGCGTTTTTTCCTTAGGAAATGTTGGTCTTCAGCGATGTTCAAAGCCTGTGTATTTCGGCTAGACTCTGGCTTCAGGTCGGTTCCCCCAAAAGGCTCCGAAGCGACCTGAACCAAACAGTAAGTTTTCCTCCTACCTTGTTCTCCTCATCTACGTTAAGAGTATACTTTAAGAGTATCCTGGCACATACATGTACTGCCTCACCCCTAACCTCAGTCATGTGTTCCAAGAACTTCTGTCCGTTTATTTATTTGTTTTGGGTAACATTGAATTCGTTTTGACTATGCTGGGTCTTTGCTGCTCGCTGGAAGTTGCTAGGACCTCTGGACTGCAGTCTCCCATCTCTTGCTGACCTCTTGTTGACCTCTGCAGAATCCTGGTTGCTGGGAGCTTGTTAGTTCCTTGTTCCTTACCCGGACCTCCTGTGGTAAGTGTTTTCTCTCCTCTGTGGCCTGGTAAGGCTGGGTGGTCATTGGCATCCCAAAGGTGGCTAGAAGTCAATGATTTAGGCAGGCTTGTGAATAGATATGGGAGAAGGCAATGGCACCCCACTCCAGTACTCTTGCCTGGAAAATCTCATGGACCGAAGAGCCTGGTAGGCTGCAGTCCATGGGGTCGCTCAGAGTCGGGCACGACTGAGCGACTTCACTTTCACATTTCACTTTCATGCATTGGAGGAGGACATGGCAACCCACTCCAGTGTTCTTGCCTGGAGAACCCCAGGGACTGCGGGGCCTGGTGGGCTGCCGTCCATGGGGTCACACAGACTCGGACACGACTGAAACGACTTCGCAGCAGCAGCAGCAGCAGCAGCAGCAGCAGCAGTGCATAGATATCAAAAGGGTTTAGAACAGTCAGGTAGGATCACACAAGTCACCGTGAAGCAATACTTCTCCACTTAGCCAAAGCTAACAAAAGATTTCTCTTCTAGGTCAACCTAGAAGAGATCACGGAAGAGGTAAAGAAACTTAAAATCCATTAGCAAAGGCAGTTCAACCTCTCAAGAAACCTTGTGCTAGGCACAACACTCTTTTCTGGGGGTCCACTTTCCCTACAACCTCCTGATCCCATTCTGTACCCATTCCTTTGCTTCTCCCATCCTGAAACTGCCACCTGGAAGAAAGAACGACGTCGTTTTCCTTCAGAAAATGCGATTTCATGCCACATACCTTCTTTTAATACCAAGTCATACAGTTCCCTTCAGCAACCAAGAACTGACTTTTATATTGGCATTCGACAGATTGGTGAACATACCTATCAGTGATAGTAGCGCCCCTCCCCTCCCCCGCACGCACGCACACACACACACACACACACACACACACACACACCCAAGATCAGAACCAAACAAAACAAAAAAAAATTGCTTTCTTACGTTTCACATGTCAGGATGGTGCCAGACACTCTTATTGGATAGTCAAAAATCTCTTTTGTTTCTGTGTAAAAGGGAGGTCCTTTCAAGGCGTGAATGTTTCAGAACTTGAATTTATTTGGAAATGACCCAGCTCTTCAGTACACTGTCGTCACTTAGTTTAGCACAGGATAGAAACTCGGGTAACCAAAACACCTGGAGAAACGATTGTATGTTCAGTTCAGTTCAGTGGCTCAGTCGTGTCTGACTCTTTGGGACCCCGTGGCCTGCAGGACGCTGGGCTTCCGTGTCCATCACCAACTCCAGGGGCTTGCTCAAACTCATGTCCATCGAATCAGTGATGCCATCCAACCATCTTAGCCTCTGTCGTCCCCTTCTCCTCTGCCTTCAATCAAGACTCTCATAGGCAGATATTTTCGAGTGTAATTAGTGTTCATAGTTTATCTAAAAGCTCATATCACATTTAATTTTTCGTTTTGTTCCTGTTCTTTCGAGGTACTTTCTCGTTGACAAGCTTGTGACAGATAGAACGATATAGCAATTTTTACCTTAGAACAAACCGAGGCACTATGAACATTTTGTGCTTCATGTTGATGACTCTTAGACATGTCTACAGTAGAGGAGCAAAAACAAAACTACTAGATATTTCATATTGACTAGTTCCCAGTTCACGGGACTCTGACATTCCCTGAGGTCAAAGTTTTCTTGTATTGGAAGCAGTTGGGTTTGCAAGGGCTGCCTTGTCTTGAGACCATTGAAATAAGAACTCAGAACTTGAGCACTATTATCAAAAATCACAAGGCTCACACTGACACAGACATCAATCCAGACAGACAAGACAAGACATCTTCCAGTTTTCCGCCTGAGATGGAAAAGATTTCTTTGAGCCGTTTTTTCTGGGGAGTGGGGGGTGGGGCTGGCGGCCAGGCAGGCTTTGGGAAGGAGCTCATGGTTTGGAATTGCATATGAAAAGAACCAGCTTTCCGGGTTCCAAGGAATCAAGTTTCCTTGGAAACCAACTTTGTCCGGTTCTATAGAATATCATGGCCCTCCTAGGTCAGGTCGTCTTTCCTTTCCGTAGCCCTCGTTTGATCCCTGAATTCTAGACAGCTTGGATTGCCTCTGTGGGCTGGATGGATTGTCCTCCCGTTTCACCGGGCGGCGGGAGCGAGGTCCCAGAGGCTCTCCTGGAACCGGGCGTGGGGGCGGGGCTCACCTGGAGCCCGTGGTGAAGGTGGGCAGCGCGCCGGGAGCGCGCCCGGGGCGGGGCGAAGCCGGGCGGCGCGGGTCGGGAACCGGGTCGTGGCGGGGATGGGGGGCGGTCCCAGTTGTGCTCCGGGGATCCCCACTGCGGCTGGGAAGGCACCGGGAGCATGGCAGGGGCGGGGCGGCGCGGGGCGGGGGTCGGCTCCTGGCGGGGGTGGGGGAGGGCTTCCCCGTTGTCCTCTCGGGGGTCGCCGTGGCGGCTGGGAACGCCCACTGCGTGCGCTCCTGGGTCCCCAAGGGTCGGCATCCAGTGGGCGCGGCGGAGGGGTGCGGACCACAGGTCAGGGAACTGGGACTGCGTGGAGCAGGGAACCACGTAGTCCGCCCTCTGTTGGCACAACCTGGCGGTCGCAGAAAGGCCTCGCCTTTGGGCTCAAGGCCTTGACCGCTCCACCCCTTTGCTGAAAGGTCAGAGCCGCGCGGTTTTCCCAAGCAGCCGAGTGTCCGCTGCAAGTCCAAGGGCCAGAACCCTGAACTCTGGCCGGCTGGCCCAGCCCTGCTTCTGGCACTTTGGAGGCCAGCGGGCCCTTGACCACCTGCTGGGATGGGAAAGGGAAGGGTCCACGAATTGCACCCTAGAAACTTAGTAGGGTGCATGGGTTTCAAAACCCGGTGGCCGCCCAGGCAGCAAACAAGGGAGGAGGGCACCCTGCTGCCCTTTCATGGCAGCATCTGTGGCTGTCCTGCTGAGGGGGCCTTTCCATGGGGACCGTGTGCAGTACAAGTTTGGTGTTTTGGAACCGAATAATTAGAACGTGTAAAAATTTTAAATGATGTGGTGGTTTGATTCAAACAAAACAAAACCAAACAAAACAAAAAACCAAGCTCCAAGTTTTTTGCAAATTTAGGTCTTAATATTGAAGGCCTGTGTTCCTTCCACTGTGGCATTGTACGAAGAAATGTGCGGGTTTTTTTTTTTTTTTAATTTGCTTTTTGTGTTTCTTTTTTTTTAGAAAAGATTCCGAAAAATGAGGGAAACAGGAAGCCCAGAGGTGCCCCTGTAGTTTGGCGAAGGCCTTAGGAGGTCACTTGGAAATGCCGCTGGCTGTGAGGGGGGGAGGGGGCAGATGTGCACAGAGCTGTGCAGGCTTGTCCTTTGCATGGATGTTCTTTGTAGAAATCCACCTCGGAGCCATCTCCTGATGTGTAAGAATTTCCCAGACAAACCTTGAGCTAAGCAATGCGTTTTTTCCTTAGGAAATGTTGGTCTTCAGCGATGTTCAAAGCCTGTGTATTTCGGCTAGACTCTGGCTTCAGGTCGGTTCCCCCAAAAGGCTCCGAAGCGACCTGAACCAAACAGTAAGTTTTCCTCCTACCTTGTTCTCCTCATCTATGTTAAGAGTATACTTTAAGAGTATCCTGGCACATACATGTACTGCCTCACCCCTAACCTCAGTCGTGTGTTCCAAGAACTTCTGTCCGTTTATTTATTTGTTTTGGGTAACATTGAATTCGTTTTGACTATGCTGGGTCTTTGCTGCTCGCTGGAAGTTGCTAGGACCTCTGGACTGCAGTCTCCCATCTCTTGCTGACCTCTTGTTGACCTCTGCAGAATCCTGGTTGCTGGGAGCTTGTTAGTTCCTTGTTCCTTACCCGGACCTCCTGTGGTTAAGTGTTTTCTCTCCTCTGTGGCCTGGTAAGGCTGGGTGGTCATTGGCATCCCAAAGGTGGCTAGAAGTCAATGATTTAGGCAGGCTTGTGAATAGATATGGGAGAAGGCAATGGCACCCCACTCCAGTACTCTTGCCTGGAAAATCCCATGGACCGAAGAGCCTGGTAGGCTGCAGTCCATGGGGTCGCTCAGAGTCGGGCACGACTGAGCGACTTCACTTTCACATTTCACTTTCATGCATTGGAGGAGGACATGGCAACCCACTCCAGTGTTCTTGCCTGGAGAACCCCAGGGACTGCGGGGCCTGGTGGGCTGCCGTCCATGGGGTCACACAGACTCGGACACGACTGAAACGACTTCGCAGCAGCAGCAGCAGCAGCAGCAGCAGCAGCAGTGCATAGATATCAAAAGGGTTTAGAACAGTCAGGTAGGATCACACAAGTCACCGTGAAGCAATACTTCTCCACTTAGCCAAAGCTAACAAAAGATTTCTCTTCTAGGTCAACCTAGAAGAGATCACGGAAGAGGTAAAGAAACTTAAAATCCATTAGCAAAGGCAGTTCAACCTCTCAAGAAACCTTGTGCTAGGCACAACACTCTTTTCTGGGGGTCCACTTTCCCTACAACCTCCTGATCCCATTCTGTACCCATTCCTTTGCTTCTCCCATCCTCAAACTGCCACCTGGAAGAAAGAACGACGTCGTTTTCCTTCAGAAAATGCGATTTCATGCCACATACCTTCTTTTAATACCAAGTCATACATTTCCCTTCAGCAACCAAGAACTGACTTTTATATTGGCATTCGACAGATTGGTGAACATACCTATCAGTGATAGTAGCGCCCCTCCCCTCCCCCGCACGCACGCGCACACACACACACACACACACACACACACACACCCAAGATCAGAACCAAACAAAACAAAAAAAATTGCTTTCTTACGTTTCACATGTCAGGATGGTGCCAGACACTCTTATTGGATAGTCAAAAATCTCTTTTGTTTCTGTGTAAAAGGGAGGTCCTTTCAAGGCGTGAATGTTTCAGAACTTGAATTTATTTGGAAATGACCCAGCTCTTCAGTACACTGTCGTCACTTAGTTTAGCACAGGATAGAAACTCGGGTAACCAAAACACCTGGAGAAACGATTGTATGTTCAGTTCAGTTCAGTGGCTCAGTCGTGTCTGACTCTTTGGGACCCCGTGGCCTGCAGGACGCTGGGCTTCCGTGTCCATCACCAACTCCAGGGGCTTGCTCAAACTCATGTCCATCGAATCAGTGATGCCATCCAACCATCTTAGCCTCTGTCGTCCCCTTCTCCTCTGCCTTCAATCAAGACTCTCATAGGCAGATATTTTCGAGTGTAATTAGTGTTCATAGTTTATCTAAAAGCTCATATCACATTTAATTTTTCGTTTTGTTCCTGTTCTTTCGAGGTACTTTCTCGTTGACAAGCTTGTGACAGATAGAACGATATAGCAATTTTTACCTTAGAACAAACCGAGGCACTATGAACATTTTGTGCTTCATGTTGATGACTCTTAGACATGTCTACAGTAGAGGAGCAAAAACAAAACTACTAGATATTTCATATTGACTAGTTCCCAGTTCACGGGACTCTGACATTCCCTGAGGTCAAAGTTTTCTTGTATTGGAAGCAGTTGGGTTTGCAAGGGCTGCCTTGTCTTGAGACCATTGAAATAAGAACTCAGAACTTGAGCACTATTATCAAAAATCACAAGGCTCACACTGACACAGACATCAATCCAGACAGACAAGACAAGACATCTTCCAGTTTTCCGCCTGAGATGGAAAAGATTTCTTTGAGCCGTTTTTTCTGGGGAGTGGGGGGTGGGGCTGGCGGCCAGGCAGGCTTTGGGAAGGAGCTCAGGGTTTGGAATTGCATATGAAAAGAACCAGCTTTCCGGGTTCCAAGGAATCAAGTTTCCTTGGAAACCAACTTTGTCCGGTTCTATAGAATATCATGGCCCTCCTAGGTCAGGTCGTCTTTCCTTTCCGTAGCCCTCGTTTGATCCCTGAATTCTAGACAGCTTGGATTGCCTCTGTGGGCTGGATGGATTGTCCTCCCGTTTCACCGGGCGGCGGGAGCGAGGTCCCAGAGGCTCTCCTGGAACCGGGCGTGGGGGCGGGGCTCACCGGGAGCCCGTGGTGAAGGTGGGCAGCGCACCGGGAGCGCGCCCGGGGCGGGGCGAAGCCGGGCGGCGCGGGTCGGGAATCGGGTCGTGGCGGGGATGGGGGGCGGTCCCAGTTGTGCTCCGGGGATCCCCACTGCGGCTGGGAAGGCACCGGGAGCATGGCAGGGGCGGGGCGGCGCGGGGCGGGGGTCGGCTCCTGGCGGGGGTGGGGGAGGGCTTCCCCGTTGTCCTCTCGGGGGTCGCCGTGGCGGCTGGGAACGCCCACTGCGTGCGCTCCTGGGTCCCCAAGGGTCGGCATCCAGTGGGCGCGGCGGAGGGGTGCGGACCACAGGTCAGGGAACTGGGACTGCGTGGAGCAGGGAACCACGTAGTCCGCCCTCTGTTGGCACAACCTGGCGGTCGCAGAAAGGCCTCGCCTTTGGGCTCAAGGCCTTGACCGCTCCACCCCTTTGCTGAAAGGTCAGAGCCGCGCGGTTTTCCCAAGCAGCCGAGTGTCCGCTGCAAGTCCAAGGGCCAGAACCCTGAACTCTGGCCGGCTGGCCCAGCCCTGCTTCTGGCACTTTGGAGGCCAGCGGGCCCTTGACCACCTGCTGGGATGGGAAAGGGAAGGGTCCACGAATTGCACCCTAGAAACTTAGTAGGGTGCATGGGTTTCAAAACCCGGTGGCCGCCCAGGCAGCAAACAAGGGAGGAGGGCACCCTGCTGCCCTTTCATGGCAGCATCTGTGGCTGTCCTGCTGAGGGGGCCTTTCCATGGGGACCGTGTGCAGTACAAGTTTGGTGTTTTGGAACCGAATAATTAGAACGTGTAAAACTTTTAAATGATGTGGTGGTTTGATTCAAACAAAACAAAACCAAACAAAACAAAAAACCAAGCTCCAAGTTTTTTGCAAATTTAGGTCTTAATATTGAAGGCCTGTGTTCCTTCCACTGTGGCATTGTACGAAGAAATGTGCGGGTTTTTTTTTTTTTTTAATTTGCTTTTTGTGTTTCTTTTTTTTTAGAAAAGATTCCGAAAAATGAGGGAAACAGGAAGCCCAGAGGTGCCCCTGTAGTTTGGCGAAGGCCTTAGGAGGTCACTTGGAAATGCTGCTGGCTGTGAGGGGGGGAGGGGGCAGATGTGCACAGAGCTGTGCAGGCTTGTCCTTTGCATGGATGTTCTTTGTAGAAATCCACCTCGGAGCCATCTCCTGATGTGTAAGAATTTCCCAGACAAACCTTGAGCTAAGCAATGCGTTTTTTCCTTAGGAAATGTTGGTCTTCAGCGATGTTCAAAGCCTGTGTATTTCGGCTAGACTCTGGCTTCAGGTCGGTTCCCCCAAAAGGCTCCGAAGCGACCTGAACCAAACAGTAAGTTTTCCTCCTACCTTGTTCTCCTCATCTACGTTAAGAGTATACTTTAAGAGTATCCTGGCACATACATGTACTGCCTCACCCCTAACCTCAGTCATGTGTTCCAAGAACTTCTGTCCGTTTATTTATTTGTTTTGGGTAACATTGAATTCGTTTTGACTATGCTGGGTCTTTGCTGCTCGCTGGAAGTTGCTAGGACCTCTGGACTGCAGTCTCCCATCTCTTGCTGACCTCTTGTTGACCTCTGCAGAATCCTGGTTGCTGGGAGCTTGTTAGTTCCTTGTTCCTTACCCGGACCTCCTGTGGTAAGTGTTTTCTCTCCTCTGTGGCCTGGTAAGGCTGGGTGGTCATTGGCATCCCAAAGGTGGCTAGAAGTCAATGATTTAGGCAGGCTTGTGAATAGATATGGGAGAAGGCAATGGCACCCCACTCCAGTACTCTTGCCTGGAAAATCCATGGACCGAAGAGCCTGGTAGGCTGCAGTCCATGGGGTCGCTCAGAGTCGGGCACGACTGAGCGACTTCACTTTCACATTTCACTTTCATGCATTGGAGGAGGACATGGCAACCCACTCCAGTGTTCTTGCCTAGAGAACCCCAGGGACTGCGGGGCCTGGTGGGCTGCCGTCCATGGGGTCACACAGACTCGGACACGACTGAAACGACTTCGCAGCAGCAGCAGCAGCAGCAGCAGCAGCAGCAGCAGTGCATAGATATCAAAAGGGTTTAGAACAGTCAGGTAGGATCACACAAGTCACCGTGAAGCAATACTTCTCCACTTAGCCAAAGCTAACAAAAGATTTCTGTTCTAGGTCAACCTAGAAGAGATCACGGAAGAGGTAAAGAAACTTAAAATCCATTAGCAAAGGCAGTTCAACCTCTCAAGAAACCTTGTGCTAGGCACAACACTCTTTTCTGGGGGTCCACTTTCCCTACAACCTCCTGATCCCATTCTGTACCCATTCCTTTGCTTCTCCCATCCTGAAACTGCCACCTGGAAGAAAGAACGACGTCGTTTTCCTTCAGAAAATGCGATTTCATGCCACATACCTTCTTTTAATACCAAGTCATACATTTCCCTTCAGCAACCAAGAACTGACTTTTATATTGGCATTCGACAGATTGGTGAACATACCTATCAGTGATAGTAGCGCCCCTCCCCTCCCCCGCACGCACGCACACACACACACACACACACACACACACACACACCCAAGATCAGAACCAAACAAAACAAAAAAAAATTGCTTTCTTACGTTTCACATGTCAGGATGGTGCCAGACACTCTTATTGGATAGTCAAAAATCTCTTTTGTTTCTGTGTAAAAGGGAGGTCCTTTCAAGGCGTGAATGTTTCAGAACTTGAATTTATTTGGAAATGACCCAGCTCTTCAGTACACTGTCGTCACTTAGTTTAGCACAGGATAGAAACTCGGGTAACCAAAACACCTGGAGAAACGATTGTATGTTCAGTTCAGTTCAGTGGCTCAGTCGTGTCTGACTCTTTGGGACCCCGTGGCCTGCAGGACGCTGGGCTTCCGTGTCCATCACCAACTCCAGGGGCTTGCTCAAACTCATGTCCATCGAATCAGTGATGCCATCCAACCATCTTAGCCTCTGTCGTCCCCTTCTCCTCTGCCTTCAATCAAGACTCTCATAGGCAGATATTTTCGAGTGTAATTAGTGTTCATAGTTTATCTAAAAGCTCATATCACATTTAATTTTTCGTTTTGTTCCTGTTCTTTCGAGGTACTTTCTCGTTGACAAGCTTGTGACAGATAGAACGATATAGCAATTTTTACCTTAGAACAAACCGAGGCACTATGAACATTTTGTGCTTCATGTTGATGACTCTTAGACATGTCTACAGTAGAGGAGCAAAAACAAAACTACTAGATATTTCATATTGACTAGTTCCCAGTTCACGGGACTCTGACATTCCCTGAGGTCAAAGTTTTCTTGTATTGGAAGCAGTTGGGTTTGCAAGGGCTGCCTTGTCTTGAGACCATTGAAATAAGAACTCAGAACTTGAGCACTATTATCAAAAATCACAAGGCTCACACTGACACAGACATCAATCCAGACAGACAAGACAAGACATCTTCCAGTTTTCCGCCTGAGATGGAAAAGATTTCTTTGAGCCGTTTTTTCTGGGGAGTGGGGGGTGGGGCTGGCGGCCAGGCAGGCTTTGGGAAGGAGCTCAGGGTTTGGAATTGCATATGAAAAGAACCAGCTTTCCGGGTTCCAAGGAATCAAGTTTCCTTGGAAACCAACTTTGTCCGGTTCTATAGAATATCATGGCCCTCCTAGGTCAGGTCGTCTTTCCTTTCCGTAGCCCTCGTTTGATCCCTGAATTCTAGACAGCTTGGATTGCCTCTGTGGGCTGGATGGATTGTCCTCCCGTTTCACCGGGCGGCGGGAGCGAGGTCCCAGAGGCTCTCCTGGAACCGGGCGTGGGGGCGGGGCTCACCGGGAGCCCGTGGTGAAGGTGGGCAGCGCACCGGGAGCGCGCCCGGGGCGGGGCGAAGCCGGGCGGCGCGGGTCGGGAATCGGGTCGTGGCGGGGATGGGGGGCGGTCCCAGTTGTGCTCCGGGGATCCCCACTGCGGCTGGGAAGGCACCGGGAGCATGGCAGGGGCGGGGCGGCGCGGGGCGGGGGTCGGCTCCTGGCGGGGGTGGGGGAGGGCTTCCCCGTTGTCCTCTCGGGGGTCGCCGTGGCGGCTGGGAACGCCCACTGCGTGCGCTCCTGGGTCCCCAAGGGTCGGCATCCAGTGGGCGCGGCGGAGGGGTGCGGACCACAGGTCAGGGAACTGGGACTGCGTGGAGCAGGGAACCACGTAGTCCGCCCTCTGTTGGCACAACCTGGCGGTCGCAGAAAGGCCTCGCCTTTGGGCTCAAGGCCTTGACCGCTCCACCCCTTTGCTGAAAGGTCAGAGCCGCGCGGTTTTCCCAAGCAGCCGAGTGTCCGCTGCAAGTCCAAGGGCCAGAACCCTGAACTCTGGCCGGCTGGCCCAGCCCTGCTTCTGGCACTTTGGAGGCCAGCGGGCCCTTGACCACCTGCTGGGATGGGAAAGGGAAGGGTCCACGAATTGCACCCTAGAAACTTAGTAGGGTGCATGGGTTTCAAAACCCGGTGGCCGCCCAGGCAGCAAACAAGGGAGGAGGGCACCCTGCTGCCCTTTCATGGCAGCATCTGTGGCTGTCCTGCTGAGGGGGCCTTTCCATGGGGACCGTGTGCAGTACAAGTTTGGTGTTTTGGAACCGAATAATTAGAACGTGTAAAAATTTTAAATGATGTGGTGGTTTGATTCAAACAAAACAAAACCAAACAAAACAAAAAACCAAGCTCCAAGTTTTTTGCAAATTTAGGTCTTAATATTGAAGGCCTGTGTTCCTTCCACTGTGGCATTGTACGAAGAAATGTGCGGGTTTTTTTTTTTTTTTTAATTTGCTTTTTGTGTTTCTTTTTTTTTAGAAAAGATTCCGAAAAATGAGGGAAACAGGAAGCCCAGAGGTGCCCCTGTAGTTTGGCGAAGGCCTTAGGAGGTCACTTGGAAATGCTGCTGGCTGTGAGGGGGGGAGGGGGCAGATGTGCACAGAGCTGTGCAGGCTTGTCCTTTGCATGGATGTTCTTTGTAGAAATCCACCTCGGAGCCATCTCCTGATGTGTAAGAATTTCCCAGACAAACCTTGAGCTAAGCAATGCGTTTTTTCCTTAGGAAATGTTGGTCTTCAGCGATGTTCAAAGCCTGTGTATTTCGGCTAGACTCTGGCTTCAGGTCGGTTCCCCCAAAAGGCTCCGAAGCGACCTGAACCAAACAGTAAGTTTTCCTCCTACCTTGTTCTCCTCATCTACGTTAAGAGTATACTTTAAGAGTATCCTGGCACATACATGTACTGCCTCACCCCTAACCTCAGTCATGTGTTCCAAGAACTTCTGTCCGTTTATTTATTTGTTTTGGGTAACATTGAATTCGTTTTGACTATGCTGGGTCTTTGCTGCTCGCTGGAAGTTGCTAGGACCTCTGGACTGCAGTCTCCCATCTCTTGCTGACCTCTTGTTGACCTCTGCAGAATCCTGGTTGCTGGGAGCTTGTTAGTTCCTTGTTCCTTACCCGGACCTCCTGTGGTAAGTGTTTTCTCTCCTCTGTGGCCTGGTAAGGCTGGGTGGTCATTGGCATCCCAAAGGTGGCTAGAAGTCAATGATTTAGGCAGGCTTGTGAATAGATATGGGAGAAGGCAATGGCACCCCACTCCAGTACTCTTGCCTGGAAAATCTCATGGACCGAAGAGCCTGGTAGGCTGCAGTCCATGGGGTCGCTCAGAGTCGGGCACGACTGAGCGACTTCACTTTCACATTTCACTTTCATGCATTGGAGGAGGACATGGCAACCCACTCCAGTGTTCTTGCCTGGAGAACCCCAGGGACTGCGGGGCCTGGTGGGCTGCCGTCCATGGGGTCACACAGACTCGGACACGACTGAAACGACTTCGCAGCAGCAGCAGCAGCAGCAGCAGCAGCAGCAGTGCATAGATATCAAAAGGGTTTAGAACAGTCAGGTAGGATCACACAAGTCACCGTGAAGCAATACTTCTCCACTTAGCCAAAGCTAACAAAAGATTTCTGTTCTAGGTCAACCTAGAAGAGATCACGGAAGAGGTAAAGAAACTTAAAATCCATTAGCAAAGGCAGTTCAACCTCTCAAGAAACCTTGTGCTAGGCACAACACTCTTTTCTGGGGGTCCACTTTCCCTACAACCTCCTGATCCCATTC
>NW_027223716.1:411124-483467 GCF_029378745.1 Bos indicus
AGGGGGCTTCTCATGGTGGCTCTGAGAAGTCAGGGAAACTGGAGGTGGGAGGGGCCTCTCGGCACTCCACTGGGTTTGGTGCATTGGAAGAGGGCCTCATCTCCAGTTGAGGCAGGAACCTCAGGGTTCCTCTGACTTCAGACTCCGATCGCAAGGTCCCTGCAGACTTGGGACAGGAGAGTCAGGCCTCGTCTTGGGTTGAGGCATGGAACTCCGCTTGCCTCTCGAGGTGTTCCCGGGGAGACAGGCCACTTGTCGAGCGGTATTTGGAACCTGGGGGTCTTTTCCCGACGATGCACGGGCGAGTCACTGCCCCTTCGTGTTGACTTCATTCACAGGGTGGAGTTCGAAGAGGTGTCCGGGCATCGGGTTCTTATCAAGAGGGGACCGGGAAATCGGGGTCCTTCGGAATGTGGAACCACCCACGAGGCCACGTCTGGAATGTCGTCGTGAGACCGGCCTCATCCTGAGGTGCGACCGGAAGGTCGGGAACCCCTTCCAGACAAAGCAGGGGAGTCGACCCTCCTGTCCAGATCAGGAGGGTAGAAGGGGCTCAGAGGAAGTGGTGCGGGAAAACCTCGGTGTTCCTCTTGAGGGAGACCGGGATGTCGGGGCACTTTGTGGGTCGCATCAAGGGTGCCAAGTACCGTTTCGACCTCCAATACCTAACGTGGGACTTCTCCTGAGACACTGTAGCGGGAAAGGGCTTCATCTTGCGATGACGGGGGAACCACGTGGATTTTCTCGAGTTGCAGCGGGATTCTCGAGTTACGACGGGGAATTCAGGATGCCTCTTGTGTTGGCCCAGGGAAGTCCAATCTTCCATTCGAGTTGCGAAGGAAAGCTGGGGATTGCTCTCGAGTGACTGCAGGGCCAATAGACCTCATCTAGGCTTGTGTCCAGAAGCCAATGTTCCTCTCCAGGGGCGAAAGGGATCTCGGGGTTGCATTCCAGACGCACCCGGGGAGACAGGCATCCATCTCGAGTGGAAGCAAAGAACTCCGCTCTGCTCTCGAGTCGCGACGGGTATCTCTTGGAGCTCACTGGGTGGACTAAAGGGAGTCAAGCCTCCTGAGGCGTTTGGAGAGAGGTCGAGAGACTGGTCTCTAGGCCATACAGGAGACGAAGGCCCTCAAGTCGCGATGACGGGGGAGGCTCGGGGTTGTTCTCGAGCGGCGGCCCCAGTGTGCGGTTTCTCGCGAGGTACGACGGCGAGGTCAGTGAGCCTCTCGTGGGGCGGCAAGGAAGTCGGGTCTCCATGCGAATGGCGAGGGGGAGCGCGTCTTTACTCTCAAGTCATAGTAGGGGAATCTGGCCTCGAGACGTGTTGAAGAAGGTCTCTCGAGGTCTTTCTCGGGTTGAGGCAGGACACCCTGGGGTCCCTCGACTTGTGCAGGTGACCTCAGGGGGCTTCTCATGGTGGCTCTGAGAAGTCAGGGAAACTGGAGGTGGGAGGGGCCTCTCGGCACTCCACTGGGTTTGGTGCATTGGAAGAGGGCCTCATCTCCAGTTGAGGCAGGAACCTCAGGGTTCCTCTGACTTCAGACTCCGATCGCAAGGTCCCTGCAGACTTGGGACAGGAGAGTCAGGCCTCGTCTTGGGTTGAGGCATGGAACTCCGCTTGCCTCTCGAGGTGTTCCCGGGGAGACAGGCCACTTGTCGAGCGGTATTTGGAACCTGGGGGTCTTTTCCCGACGATGCACGGGCGAGTCACTGCCCCTTCGTGTTGACTTCATTCACAGGGTGGAGTTCGAAGAGGTGTCCGGGCATCGGGTTCTTATCAAGAGGGGACCGGGAAATCGGGGTCCTTCGGAATGTGGAACCACCCACGAGGCCACGTCTGGAATGTCGTCGTGAGACCGGCCTCATCCTGAGGTGCGACCGGAAGGTCGGGAACCCCTTCCAGACAAAGCAGGGGAGTCGACCCTCCTGTCCAGATCAGGAGGGTAGAAGAGGCTCCGAGGAAGTGTTGCCGGAAAACTTCGGTGTTCCTCTCGAGGGAGACCGGGATGTCGGGGCACTTTGTGGGTCGCATCAAGGGTGACAAGTACCGTTTCGAACTCCAATTCCTAAAGTGGGACTTCTCCTGAGACGCTGTAGCGGCACAGGGCTACATCTTGCGATGACGGGGGAACCACGTGGTTTTTCTCGAGGTGTAGCAGGATTCTCGAATTACGACGGGGAATTCAGGATGCCTCTTGTGTTGGCCCAGGGAAGTCCAATCTTCCATTCGAGTTGCGAAGGAAAGCTGGGGATTGCTCTCGAGTGACTGCAGGGCCAATAGACCTCATCTAGGCTTGTGTCCAGAAGCCAGTGTTCCTCTCCAGGGGCGACAGGGATCTCGGGGTTGCATTCCAGACACACCCGGGGAGACAGGCATCCATCTCGAGTGGAAGCAAAGAACCCCGCTCTGCTCTCGAGTCGCGACGGGTATCTCTTGGAGCTCACTGGGTGGACTAAAGGGAGTCAAGCCTCCTGAGGCGTTTGGAGAGAGGTCGCGAGATTGGTCTCTAGGCCATGCAGGAGACGAAGGCCCTCATCTCGCGATGACGGGGGAGTCTTGGGGTTGTTCTCGAGCGGCGGCCCCAGTGTGCGCTTTCTCACGAGGTACGACGGCGAGGTCAGTGAGCCTCTCGTGGGGCGCCAGGGAAGTCGGGTCTCCATGCGAGTGGCGAGGGCGAGCGCCGTCATTGCTCTCGAGCCATGGTAGGGTGCCGGGGACCAGCCCCGGCTGATCCAGGGTATTCGAAGGAGAGACGGCGTAGGCGAAGATCAGGAAACCACTGCTTAATTAAATGTTAATTAAGGATATAAAGAGTAATAGAATGAGGATAGCTCAGTGAGGAAATTCAGTGGAGAAAAGAGGCTGAATAATTCAGCCAGAAGGTAAGAGAAAGAACGACATGGTGAGACCAAGTTTCGGTGAACAAGGCCCGCACTTTATTTTTCAAAGTAGTTTTTATACCTTAAGTTATGCATAGAGGATAATGGGGGAAGGGGTCGAGTCTTGCAGCAAACCAGGCTTTCTTCCTGCAAACTTATCATATGCAAAAGCTTAGGTGATTTGCATCATCTTCTGGCCCGGAGGCCTGTTAACATTTTAAGACCTTTTCTTCAGAAAACTTATTTTTCTCTAAAGGTGGTTGGTCAGGAGCCACCCTCCAAAAAAGCATTAGATAAAGTTGCATTCCTACAGAGCAAAGGTGTGGTGGGCTATAACAAGAAAAAGAATTAACTCAAGGGTCCCAGGTTACAAACATTAAAGCTACTACTTACACCAATTATATTAATCAATACACTGCCAGGGACACAGCAGGTAAGGGATATGGAAACTTAGCAGCAAACAATGGCCCAACAAGTGAAAAACCATTCACCAATACAATTTCTAATCAATCTTGTAACTACTCAAAAGAATCTGTGTTTAGACAGTTTAGAACATCTCCTGCCTCTCACAGTTGGGAGGCTCTGAACAATCCCATGTGGCCGGAAAAACCTATTCAGGCAGGCTAGAGGATTTCCAAAGGAGTTTGTAGGTTAAACACTGTCACACCCAGGAATTATTAACTGGAACTGTAAGCTAACTCTTTTTTCAGAGAGAGGTAGTGGGGGAGAGCCCCCCGTAAAGTCAGAGGTTTAGGTGAAAGCACAAGCAGAAAGTAGGCAGACTCTGGTTTTGGGGGTATATGCTCGAGAATTTCCAGGGGGACTCCTGAAGCTCGATCCCGCCTTTGCGTATGCCGAGCCTCCTTCCTCATGACCTTTGTCATGGGAGGAGTTCCTCACTGGCTCCCAGCAGTGATAGAATTCCAGTGGAGCTATTCCAGATCCTGAAAGATGATGCTGTGGAAAGTGCTGCACTCAATATGCAATATGCAATATGCACTCAATATGCAATATGCCGGCTCACGGCAGTAGGGGAATCTGGCCTCGAGACGTGTTGAAGAAGGTCTCTCGAGGTCTTTCTCGGGTTGAGGCAGGACACCCTGGGGTCCCTCGACTTGTGCAGGTGACCTCAGGGGGCTTCTCATGGTGGCTCTGAGAAGTCAGGGAAACTGGAGGTGGGAGGGGCCTCTCGGCACTCCACTGGGTTTGGTGCATTGGAAGAGGGCCTCATCTCCAGTTGAGGCAGGAACCTCAGGGTTCCTCTGACTTCAGACTCCGATCGCAAGGTCCCTGCAGACTTGGGACAGGAGAGTCAGGCCTCGTCTTGGGTTGAGGCATGGAACTCCGCTTGCCTCTCGAGGTGTTCCCGGGGAGACAGGCCACTTGTCGAGCGGTATTTGGAACCTGGGGGTCTTTTCCCGACGATGCACGGGCGAGTCACTGCCCCTTCGTGTTGACTTCATTCACAGGGTGGAGTTCGAAGAGGTGTCCGGGCATCGGGTTCTTATCAAGAGGGGACCGGGAAATCGGGGTCCTTCGGAATGTGGAACCACCCACGAGGCCACGTCTGGAATGTCGTCGTGAGACCGGCCTCATCCTGAGGTGCGACCGGAAGGTCGGGAACCCCTTCCAGACAAAGCAGGGGAGTCGACCCTCCTGTCCAGATCAGGAGGGTAGAAGGGGCTCAGAGGAAGTGGTGCGGGAAAACCTCGGTGTTCCTCTTGAGGGAGACCGGGATGTCGGGGCACTTTGTGGGTCGCATCAAGGGTGCCAAGTACCGTTTCGACCTCCAATACCTAACGTGGGACTTCTCCTGAGACACTGTAGCGGGAAAGGGCTTCATCTTGCGATGACGGGGGAACCACGTGGATTTTCTCGAGTTGCAGCGGGATTCTCGAGTTACGACGGGGAATTCAGGATGCCTCTTGTGTTGGCCCAGGGAAGTCCAATCTTCCATTCGAGTTGCGAAGGAAAGCTGGGGATTGCTCTCGAGTGACTGCAGGGCCAATAGACCTCATCTAGGCTTGTGTCCAGAAGCCAATGTTCCTCTCCAGGGGCGAAAGGGATCTCGGGGTTGCATTCCAGACGCACCCGGGGAGACAGGCATCCATCTCGAGTGGAAGCAAAGAACTCCGCTCTGCTCTCGAGTCGCGACGGGTATCTCTTGGAGCTCACTGGGTGGACTAAAGGGAGTCAAGCCTCCTGAGGCGTTTGGAGAGAGGTCGAGAGACTGGTCTCTAGGCCATACAGGAGACGAAGGCCCTCAAGTCGCGATGACGGGGGAGGCTCGGGGTTGTTCTCGAGCGGCGGCCCCAGTGTGCGGTTTCTCGCGAGGTACGACGGCGAGGTCAGTGAGCCTCTCGTGGGGCGGCAAGGAAGTCGGGTCTCCATGCGAATGGCGAGGGGGAGCGCGTCTTTACTCTCAAGTCATAGTAGGGGAATCTGGCCTCGAGACGTGTTGAAGAAGGTCTCTCGAGGTCTTTCTCGGGTTGAGGCAGGACACCCTGGGGTCCCTCGACTTGTGCAGGTGACCTCAGGGGGCTTCTCATGGTGGCTCTGAGAAGTCAGGGAAACTGGAGGTGGGAGGGGCCTCTCGGCACTCCACTGGGTTTGGTGCATTGGAAGAGGGCCTCATCTCCAGTTGAGGCAGGAACCTCAGGGTTCCTCTGACTTCAGACTCCGATCGCAAGGTCCCTGCAGACTTGGGACAGGAGAGTCAGGCCTCGTCTTGGGTTGAGGCATGGAACTCCGCTTGCCTCTCGAGGTGTTCCCGGGGAGACAGGCCACTTGTCGAGCGGTATTTGGAACCTGGGGGTCTTTTCCCGACGATGCACGGGCGAGTCACTGCCCCTTCGTGTTGACTTCATTCACAGGGTGGAGTTCGAAGAGGTGTCCGGGCATCGGGTTCTTATCAAGAGGGGACCGGGAAATCGGGGTCCTTCGGAATGTGGAACCACCCACGAGGCCACGTCTGGAATGTCGTCGTGAGACCGGCCTCATCCTGAGGTGCGACCGGAAGGTCGGGAACCCCTTCCAGACAAAGCAGGGGAGTCGACCCTCCTGTCCAGATCAGGAGGGTAGAAGAGGCTCCGAGGAAGTGTTGCCGGAAAACTTCGGTGTTCCTCTCGAGGGAGACCGGGATGTCGGGGCACTTTGTGGGTCGCATCAAGGGTGACAAGTACCGTTTCGAACTCCAATTCCTAAAGTGGGACTTCTCCTGAGACGCTGTAGCGGCACAGGGCTACATCTTGCGATGACGGGGGAACCACGTGGTTTTTCTCGAGGTGTAGCAGGATTCTCGAATTACGACGGGGAATTCAGGATGCCTCTTGTGTTGGCCCAGGGAAGTCCAATCTTCCATTCGAGTTGCGAAGGAAAGCTGGGGATTGCTCTCGAGTGACTGCAGGGCCAATAGACCTCATCTAGGCTTGTGTCCAGAAGCCAGTGTTCCTCTCCAGGGGCGACAGGGATCTCGGGGTTGCATTCCAGACACACCCGGGGAGACAGGCATCCATCTCGAGTGGAAGCAAAGAACCCCGCTCTGCTCTCGAGTCGCGACGGGTATCTCTTGGAGCTCACTGGGTGGACTAAAGGGAGTCAAGCCTCCTGAGGCGTTTGGAGAGAGGTCGCGAGATTGGTCTCTAGGCCATGCAGGAGACGAAGGCCCTCATCTCGCGATGACGGGGGAGTCTTGGGGTTGTTCTCGAGCGGCGGCCCCAGTGTGCGCTTTCTCACGAGGTACGACGGCGAGGTCAGTGAGCCTCTCGTGGGGCGCCAGGGAAGTCGGGTCTCCATGCGAGTGGCGAGGGCGAGCGCCTCATTGCTCTCGAGCCATGGTAGGGTGCCGGGGACCAGCCCCGGCTGATCCAGGGTATTCGAAGGAGAGACGGCGTAGGCGAAGATCAGGAAACCACTGCTTAATTAAATGTTAATTAAGGATATAAAGAGTAATAGAATGAGGATAGCTCAGTGAGGAAATTCAGTGGAGAAAAGAGGCTGAATAATTCAGCCAGAAGGTAAGAGAAAGAACGACATGGTGAGACCAAGTTTCGGTGAACAAGGCCCGCACTTTATTTTTCAAAGTAGTTTTTATACCTTAAGTTATGCATAGAGGATAATGGGGGAAGGGGTCGAGTCTTGCAGCAAACCAGGCTTTCTTCCTGCAAACTTATCATATGCAAAAGCTTAGGTGATTTGCATCATCTTCTGGCCCGGAGGCCTGTTAACATTTTAAGACCTTTTCTTCAGAAAACTTATTTTTCTCTAAAGGTGGTTGGTCAGGAGCCACCCTCCAAAAAAGCATTAGATAAAGTTGCATTCCTACAGAGCAAAGGTGTGGTGGGCTATAACAAGAAAAAGAATTAACTCAAGGGTCCCAGGTTACAAACATTAAAGCTACTACTTACACCAATTATATTAATCAATACACTGCCAGGGACACAGCAGGTAAGGGATATGGAAACTTAGCAGCAAACAATGGCCCAACAAGTGAAAAACCATTCACCAATACAATTTCTAATCAATCTTGTAACTACTCAAAAGAATCTGTGTTTAGACAGTTTAGAACATCTCCTGCCTCTCACAGTTGGGAGGCTCTGAACAATCCCATGTGGCCGGAAAAACCTATTCAGGCAGGCTAGAGGATTTCCAAAGGAGTTTGTAGGTTAAACACTGTCACACCCAGGAATTATTAACTGGAACTGTAAGCTAACTCTTTTTTCAGAGAGAGGTAGTGGGGGAGAGCCCCCCGTAAAGTCAGAGGTTTAGGTGAAAGCACAAGCAGAAAGTAGGCAGACTCTGGTTTTGGGGGTATATGCTCGAGAATTTCCAGGGGGACTCCTGAAGCTCGATCCCGCCTTTGCGTATGCCGAGCCTCCTTCCTCATGACCTTTGTCATGGGAGGAGTTCCTCACTGGCTCCCAGCAGTGATAGAATTCCAGTGGAGCTATTCCAGATCCTGAAAGATGATGCTGTGGAAAGTGCTGCACTCAATATGCAATATGCAATATGCACTCAATATGCAATATGCCGGCTCACGGCAGTAGGGGAATCTGGCCTCGAGACGTGTTGAAGAAGGTCTCTCGAGGTCTTTCTCGGGTTGAGGCAGGACACCCTGGGGTCCCTCGACTTGTGCAGGTGACCTCAGGGGGCTTCTCATGGTGGCTCTGAGAAGTCAGGGAAACTGGAGGTGGGAGGGGCCTCTCGGCACTCCACTGGGTTTGGTGCATTGGAAGAGGGCCTCATCTCCAGTTGAGGCAGGAACCTCAGGGTTCCTCTGACTTCAGACTCCGATCGCAAGGTCCCTGCAGACTTGGGACAGGAGAGTCAGGCCTCGTCTTGGGTTGAGGCATGGAACTCCGCTTGCCTCTCGAGGTGTTCCCGGGGAGACAGGCCACTTGTCGAGCGGTATTTGGAACCTGGGGGTCTTTTCCCGACGATGCACGGGCGAGTCACTGCCCCTTCGTGTTGACTTCATTCACAGGGTGGAGTTCGAAGAGGTGTCCGGGCATCGGGTTCTTATCAAGAGGGGACCGGGAAATCGGGGTCCTTCGGAATGTGGAACCACCCACGAGGCCACGTCTGGAATGTCGTCGTGAGACCGGCCTCATCCTGAGGTGCGACCGGAAGGTCGGGAACCCCTTCCAGACAAAGCAGGGGAGTCGACCCTCCTGTCCAGATCAGGAGGGTAGAAGGGGCTCAGAGGAAGTGGTGCGGGAAAACCTCGGTGTTCCTCTTGAGGGAGACCGGGATGTCGGGGCACTTTGTGGGTCGCATCAAGGGTGCCAAGTACCGTTTCGACCTCCAATACCTAACGTGGGACTTCTCCTGAGACACTGTAGCGGGAAAGGGCTTCATCTTGCGATGACGGGGGAACCACGTGGATTTTCTCGAGTTGCAGCGGGATTCTCGAGTTACGACGGGGAATTCAGGATGCCTCTTGTGTTGGCCCAGGGAAGTCCAATCTTCCATTCGAGTTGCGAAGGAAAGCTGGGGATTGCTCTCGAGTGACTGCAGGGCCAATAGACCTCATCTAGGCTTGTGTCCAGAAGCCAATGTTCCTCTCCAGGGGCGAAAGGGATCTCGGGGTTGCATTCCAGACGCACCCGGGGAGACAGGCATCCATCTCGAGTGGAAGCAAAGAACTCCGCTCTGCTCTCGAGTCGCGACGGGTATCTCTTGGAGCTCACTGGGTGGACTAAAGGGAGTCAAGCCTCCTGAGGCGTTTGGAGAGAGGTCGAGAGACTGGTCTCTAGGCCATACAGGAGACGAAGGCCCTCAAGTCGCGATGACGGGGGAGGCTCGGGGTTGTTCTCGAGCGGCGGCCCCAGTGTGCGGTTTCTCGCGAGGTACGACGGCGAGGTCAGTGAGCCTCTCGTGGGGCGGCAAGGAAGTCGGGTCTCCATGCGAATGGCGAGGGGGAGCGCGTCTTTACTCTCAAGTCATAGTAGGGGAATCTGGCCTCGAGACGTGTTGAAGAAGGTCTCTCGAGGTCTTTCTCGGGTTGAGGCAGGACACCCTGGGGTCCCTCGACTTGTGCAGGTGACCTCAGGGGGCTTCTCATGGTGGCTCTGAGAAGTCAGGGAAACTGGAGGTGGGAGGGGCCTCTCGGCACTCCACTGGGTTTGGTGCATTGGAAGAGGGCCTCATCTCCAGTTGAGGCAGGAACCTCAGGGTTCCTCTGACTTCAGACTCCGATCGCAAGGTCCCTGCAGACTTGGGACAGGAGAGTCAGGCCTCGTCTTGGGTTGAGGCATGGAACTCCGCTTGCCTCTCGAGGTGTTCCCGGGGAGACAGGCCACTTGTCGAGCGGTATTTGGAACCTGGGGGTCTTTTCCCGACGATGCACGGGCGAGTCACTGCCCCTTCGTGTTGACTTCATTCACAGGGTGGAGTTCGAAGAGGTGTCCGGGCATCGGGTTCTTATCAAGAGGGGACCGGGAAATCGGGGTCCTTCGGAATGTGGAACCACCCACGAGGCCACGTCTGGAATGTCGTCGTGAGACCGGCCTCATCCTGAGGTGCGACCGGAAGGTCGGGAACCCCTTCCAGACAAAGCAGGGGAGTCGACCCTCCTGTCCAGATCAGGAGGGTAGAAGAGGCTCCGAGGAAGTGTTGCCGGAAAACTTCGGTGTTCCTCTCGAGGGAGACCGGGATGTCGGGGCACTTTGTGGGTCGCATCAAGGGTGACAAGTACCGTTTCGAACTCCAATTCCTAAAGTGGGACTTCTCCTGAGACGCTGTAGCGGCACAGGGCTACATCTTGCGATGACGGGGGAACCACGTGGTTTTTCTCGAGGTGTAGCAGGATTCTCGAATTACGACGGGGAATTCAGGATGCCTCTTGTGTTGGCCCAGGGAAGTCCAATCTTCCATTCGAGTTGCGAAGGAAAGCTGGGGATTGCTCTCGAGTGACTGCAGGGCCAATAGACCTCATCTAGGCTTGTGTCCAGAAGCCAGTGTTCCTCTCCAGGGGCGACAGGGATCTCGGGGTTGCATTCCAGACACACCCGGGGAGACAGGCATCCATCTCGAGTGGAAGCAAAGAACCCCGCTCTGCTCTCGAGTCGCGACGGGTATCTCTTGGAGCTCACTGGGTGGACTAAAGGGAGTCAAGCCTCCTGAGGCGTTTGGAGAGAGGTCGCGAGATTGGTCTCTAGGCCATGCAGGAGACGAAGGCCCTCATCTCGCGATGACGGGGGAGTCTTGGGGTTGTTCTCGAGCGGCGGCCCCAGTGTGCGCTTTCTCACGAGGTACGACGGCGAGGTCAGTGAGCCTCTCGTGGGGCGCCAGGGAAGTCGGGTCTCCATGCGAGTGGCGAGGGCGAGCGCCTCATTGCTCTCGAGCCATGGTAGGGTGCCGGGGACCAGCCCCGGCTGATCCAGGGTATTCGAAGGAGAGACGGCGTAGGCGAAGATCAGGAAACCACTGCTTAATTAAATGTTAATTAAGGATATAAAGAGTAATAGAATGAGGATAGCTCAGTGAGGAAATTCAGTGGAGAAAAGAGGCTGAATAATTCAGCCAGAAGGTAAGAGAAAGAACGACATGGTGAGACCAAGTTTCGGTGAACAAGGCCCGCACTTTATTTTTCAAAGTAGTTTTTATACCTTAAGTTATGCATAGAGGATAATGGGGGAAGGGGTCGAGTCTTGCAGCAAACCAGGCTTTCTTCCTGCAAACTTATCATATGCAAAAGCTTAGGTGATTTGCATCATCTTCTGGCCCGGAGGCCTGTTAACATTTTAAGACCTTTTCTTCAGAAAACTTATTTTTCTCTAAAGGTGGTTGGTCAGGAGCCACCCTCCAAAAAAGCATTAGATAAAGTTGCATTCCTACAGAGCAAAGGTGTGGTGGGCTATAACAAGAAAAAGAATTAACTCAAGGGTCCCAGGTTACAAACATTAAAGCTACTACTTACACCAATTATATTAATCAATACACTGCCAGGGACACAGCAGGTAAGGGATATGGAAACTTAGCAGCAAACAATGGCCCAACAAGTGAAAAACCATTCACCAATACAATTTCTAATCAATCTTGTAACTACTCAAAAGAATCTGTGTTTAGACAGTTTAGAACATCTCCTGCCTCTCACAGTTGGGAGGCTCTGAACAATCCCATGTGGCCGGAAAAACCTATTCAGGCAGGCTAGAGGATTTCCAAAGGAGTTTGTAGGTTAAACACTGTCACACCCAGGAATTATTAACTGGAACTGTAAGCTAACTCTTTTTTCAGAGAGAGGTAGTGGGGGAGAGCCCCCCGTAAAGTCAGAGGTTTAGGTGAAAGCACAAGCAGAAAGTAGGCAGACTCTGGTTTTGGGGGTATATGCTCGAGAATTTCCAGGGGGACTCCTGAAGCTCGATCCCGCCTTTGCGTATGCCGAGCCTCCTTCCTCATGACCTTTGTCATGGGAGGAGTTCCTCACTGGCTCCCAGCAGTGATAGAATTCCAGTGGAGCTATTCCAGATCCTGAAAGATGATGCTGTGGAAAGTGCTGCACTCAATATGCAATATGCAATATGCACTCAATATGCAATATGCCGGCTCACGGCAGTAGGGGAATCTGGCCTCGAGACGTGTTGAAGAAGGTCTCTCGAGGTCTTTCTCGGGTTGAGGCAGGACACCCTGGGGTCCCTCGACTTGTGCAGGTGACCTCAGGGGGCTTCTCATGGTGGCTCTGAGAAGTCAGGGAAACTGGAGGTGGGAGGGGCCTCTCGGCACTCCACTGGGTTTGGTGCATTGGAAGAGGGCCTCATCTCCAGTTGAGGCAGGAACCTCAGGGTTCCTCTGACTTCAGACTCCGATCGCAAGGTCCCTGCAGACTTGGGACAGGAGAGTCAGGCCTCGTCTTGGGTTGAGGCATGGAACTCCGCTTGCCTCTCGAGGTGTTCCCGGGGAGACAGGCCACTTGTCGAGCGGTATTTGGAACCTGGGGGTCTTTTCCCGACGATGCACGGGCGAGTCACTGCCCCTTCGTGTTGACTTCATTCACAGGGTGGAGTTCGAAGAGGTGTCCGGGCATCGGGTTCTTATCAAGAGGGGACCGGGAAATCGGGGTCCTTCGGAATGTGGAACCACCCACGAGGCCACGTCTGGAATGTCGTCGTGAGACCGGCCTCATCCTGAGGTGCGACCGGAAGGTCGGGAACCCCTTCCAGACAAAGCAGGGGAGTCGACCCTCCTGTCCAGATCAGGAGGGTAGAAGGGGCTCAGAGGAAGTGGTGCGGGAAAACCTCGGTGTTCCTCTTGAGGGAGACCGGGATGTCGGGGCACTTTGTGGGTCGCATCAAGGGTGCCAAGTACCGTTTCGACCTCCAATACCTAACGTGGGACTTCTCCTGAGACACTGTAGCGGGAAAGGGCTTCATCTTGCGATGACGGGGGAACCACGTGGATTTTCTCGAGTTGCAGCGGGATTCTCGAGTTACGACGGGGAATTCAGGATGCCTCTTGTGTTGGCCCAGGGAAGTCCAATCTTCCATTCGAGTTGCGAAGGAAAGCTGGGGATTGCTCTCGAGTGACTGCAGGGCCAATAGACCTCATCTAGGCTTGTGTCCAGAAGCCAATGTTCCTCTCCAGGGGCGAAAGGGATCTCGGGGTTGCATTCCAGACGCACCCGGGGAGACAGGCATCCATCTCGAGTGGAAGCAAAGAACTCCGCTCTGCTCTCGAGTCGCGACGGGTATCTCTTGGAGCTCACTGGGTGGACTAAAGGGAGTCAAGCCTCCTGAGGCGTTTGGAGAGAGGTCGAGAGACTGGTCTCTAGGCCATACAGGAGACGAAGGCCCTCAAGTCGCGATGACGGGGGAGGCTCGGGGTTGTTCTCGAGCGGCGGCCCCAGTGTGCGGTTTCTCGCGAGGTACGACGGCGAGGTCAGTGAGCCTCTCGTGGGGCGGCAAGGAAGTCGGGTCTCCATGCGAATGGCGAGGGGGAGCGCGTCTTTACTCTCAAGTCATAGTAGGGGAATCTGGCCTCGAGACGTGTTGAAGAAGGTCTCTCGAGGTCTTTCTCGGGTTGAGGCAGGACACCCTGGGGTCCCTCGACTTGTGCAGGTGACCTCAGGGGGCTTCTCATGGTGGCTCTGAGAAGTCAGGGAAACTGGAGGTGGGAGGGGCCTCTCGGCACTCCACTGGGTTTGGTGCATTGGAAGAGGGCCTCATCTCCAGTTGAGGCAGGAACCTCAGGGTTCCTCTGACTTCAGACTCCGATCGCAAGGTCCCTGCAGACTTGGGACAGGAGAGTCAGGCCTCGTCTTGGGTTGAGGCATGGAACTCCGCTTGCCTCTCGAGGTGTTCCCGGGGAGACAGGCCACTTGTCGAGCGGTATTTGGAACCTGGGGGTCTTTTCCCGACGATGCACGGGCGAGTCACTGCCCCTTCGTGTTGACTTCATTCACAGGGTGGAGTTCGAAGAGGTGTCCGGGCATCGGGTTCTTATCAAGAGGGGACCGGGAAATCGGGGTCCTTCGGAATGTGGAACCACCCACGAGGCCACGTCTGGAATGTCGTCGTGAGACCGGCCTCATCCTGAGGTGCGACCGGAAGGTCGGGAACCCCTTCCAGACAAAGCAGGGGAGTCGACCCTCCTGTCCAGATCAGGAGGGTAGAAGAGGCTCCGAGGAAGTGTTGCCGGAAAACTTCGGTGTTCCTCTCGAGGGAGACCGGGATGTCGGGGCACTTTGTGGGTCGCATCAAGGGTGACAAGTACCGTTTCGAACTCCAATTCCTAAAGTGGGACTTCTCCTGAGACGCTGTAGCGGCACAGGGCTACATCTTGCGATGACGGGGGAACCACGTGGTTTTTCTCGAGGTGTAGCAGGATTCTCGAATTACGACGGGGAATTCAGGATGCCTCTTGTGTTGGCCCAGGGAAGTCCAATCTTCCATTCGAGTTGCGAAGGAAAGCTGGGGATTGCTCTCGAGTGACTGCAGGGCCAATAGACCTCATCTAGGCTTGTGTCCAGAAGCCAGTGTTCCTCTCCAGGGGCGACAGGGATCTCGGGGTTGCATTCCAGACACACCCGGGGAGACAGGCATCCATCTCGAGTGGAAGCAAAGAACCCCGCTCTGCTCTCGAGTCGCGACGGGTATCTCTTGGAGCTCACTGGGTGGACTAAAGGGAGTCAAGCCTCCTGAGGCGTTTGGAGAGAGGTCGCGAGATTGGTCTCTAGGCCATGCAGGAGACGAAGGCCCTCATCTCGCGATGACGGGGGAGTCTTGGGGTTGTTCTCGAGCGGCGGCCCCAGTGTGCGCTTTCTCACGAGGTACGACGGCGAGGTCAGTGAGCCTCTCGTGGGGCGCCAGGGAAGTCGGGTCTCCATGCGAGTGGCGAGGGCGAGCGCCTCATTGCTCTCGAGCCATGGTAGGGTGCCGGGGACCAGCCCCGGCTGATCCAGGGTATTCGAAGGAGAGACGGCGTAGGCGAAGATCAGGAAACCACTGCTTAATTAAATGTTAATTAAGGATATAAAGAGTAATAGAATGAGGATAGCTCAGTGAGGAAATTCAGTGGAGAAAAGAGGCTGAATAATTCAGCCAGAAGGTAAGAGAAAGAACGACATGGTGAGACCAAGTTTCGGTGAACAAGGCCCGCACTTTATTTTTCAAAGTAGTTTTTATACCTTAAGTTATGCATAGAGGATAATGGGGGAAGGGGTCGAGTCTTGCAGCAAACCAGGCTTTCTTCCTGCAAACTTATCATATGCAAAAGCTTAGGTGATTTGCATCATCTTCTGGCCCGGAGGCCTGTTAACATTTTAAGACCTTTTCTTCAGAAAACTTATTTTTCTCTAAAGGTGGTTGGTCAGGAGCCACCCTCCAAAAAAGCATTAGATAAAGTTGCATTCCTACAGAGCAAAGGTGTGGTGGGCTATAACAAGAAAAAGAATTAACTCAAGGGTCCCAGGTTACAAACATTAAAGCTACTACTTACACCAATTATATTAATCAATACACTGCCAGGGACACAGCAGGTAAGGGATATGGAAACTTAGCAGCAAACAATGGCCCAACAAGTGAAAAACCATTCACCAATACAATTTCTAATCAATCTTGTAACTACTCAAAAGAATCTGTGTTTAGACAGTTTAGAACATCTCCTGCCTCTCACAGTTGGGAGGCTCTGAACAATCCCATGTGGCCGGAAAAACCTATTCAGGCAGGCTAGAGGATTTCCAAAGGAGTTTGTAGGTTAAACACTGTCACACCCAGGAATTATTAACTGGAACTGTAAGCTAACTCTTTTTTCAGAGAGAGGTAGTGGGGGAGAGCCCCCCGTAAAGTCAGAGGTTTAGGTGAAAGCACAAGCAGAAAGTAGGCAGACTCTGGTTTTGGGGGTATATGCTCGAGAATTTCCAGGGGGACTCCTGAAGCTCGATCCCGCCTTTGCGTATGCCGAGCCTCCTTCCTCATGACCTTTGTCATGGGAGGAGTTCCTCACTGGCTCCCAGCAGTGATAGAATTCCAGTGGAGCTATTCCAGATCCTGAAAGATGATGCTGTGGAAAGTGCTGCACTCAATATGCAATATGCAATATGCACTCAATATGCAATATGCCGGCTCACGGCAGTAGGGGAATCTGGCCTCGAGACGTGTTGAAGAAGGTCTCTCGAGGTCTTTCTCGGGTTGAGGCAGGACACCCTGGGGTCCCTCGACTTGTGCAGGTGACCTCAGGGGGCTTCTCATGGTGGCTCTGAGAAGTCAGGGAAACTGGAGGTGGGAGGGGCCTCTCGGCACTCCACTGGGTTTGGTGCATTGGAAGAGGGCCTCATCTCCAGTTGAGGCAGGAACCTCAGGGTTCCTCTGACTTCAGACTCCGATCGCAAGGTCCCTGCAGACTTGGGACAGGAGAGTCAGGCCTCGTCTTGGGTTGAGGCATGGAACTCCGCTTGCCTCTCGAGGTGTTCCCGGGGAGACAGGCCACTTGTCGAGCGGTATTTGGAACCTGGGGGTCTTTTCCCGACGATGCACGGGCGAGTCACTGCCCCTTCGTGTTGACTTCATTCACAGGGTGGAGTTCGAAGAGGTGTCCGGGCATCGGGTTCTTATCAAGAGGGGACCGGGAAATCGGGGTCCTTCGGAATGTGGAACCACCCACGAGGCCACGTCTGGAATGTCGTCGTGAGACCGGCCTCATCCTGAGGTGCGACCGGAAGGTCGGGAACCCCTTCCAGACAAAGCAGGGGAGTCGACCCTCCTGTCCAGATCAGGAGGGTAGAAGGGGCTCAGAGGAAGTGGTGCGGGAAAACCTCGGTGTTCCTCTTGAGGGAGACCGGGATGTCGGGGCACTTTGTGGGTCGCATCAAGGGTGCCAAGTACCGTTTCGACCTCCAATACCTAACGTGGGACTTCTCCTGAGACACTGTAGCGGGAAAGGGCTTCATCTTGCGATGACGGGGGAACCACGTGGATTTTCTCGAGTTGCAGCGGGATTCTCGAGTTACGACGGGGAATTCAGGATGCCTCTTGTGTTGGCCCAGGGAAGTCCAATCTTCCATTCGAGTTGCGAAGGAAAGCTGGGGATTGCTCTCGAGTGACTGCAGGGCCAATAGACCTCATCTAGGCTTGTGTCCAGAAGCCAATGTTCCTCTCCAGGGGCGAAAGGGATCTCGGGGTTGCATTCCAGACGCACCCGGGGAGACAGGCATCCATCTCGAGTGGAAGCAAAGAACTCCGCTCTGCTCTCGAGTCGCGACGGGTATCTCTTGGAGCTCACTGGGTGGACTAAAGGGAGTCAAGCCTCCTGAGGCGTTTGGAGAGAGGTCGAGAGACTGGTCTCTAGGCCATACAGGAGACGAAGGCCCTCAAGTCGCGATGACGGGGGAGGCTCGGGGTTGTTCTCGAGCGGCGGCCCCAGTGTGCGGTTTCTCGCGAGGTACGACGGCGAGGTCAGTGAGCCTCTCGTGGGGCGGCAAGGAAGTCGGGTCTCCATGCGAATGGCGAGGGGGAGCGCGTCTTTACTCTCAAGTCATAGTAGGGGAATCTGGCCTCGAGACGTGTTGAAGAAGGTCTCTCGAGGTCTTTCTCGGGTTGAGGCAGGACACCCTGGGGTCCCTCGACTTGTGCAGGTGACCTCAGGGGGCTTCTCATGGTGGCTCTGAGAAGTCAGGGAAACTGGAGGTGGGAGGGGCCTCTCGGCACTCCACTGGGTTTGGTGCATTGGAAGAGGGCCTCATCTCCAGTTGAGGCAGGAACCTCAGGGTTCCTCTGACTTCAGACTCCGATCGCAAGGTCCCTGCAGACTTGGGACAGGAGAGTCAGGCCTCGTCTTGGGTTGAGGCATGGAACTCCGCTTGCCTCTCGAGGTGTTCCCGGGGAGACAGGCCACTTGTCGAGCGGTATTTGGAACCTGGGGGTCTTTTCCCGACGATGCACGGGCGAGTCACTGCCCCTTCGTGTTGACTTCATTCACAGGGTGGAGTTCGAAGAGGTGTCCGGGCATCGGGTTCTTATCAAGAGGGGACCGGGAAATCGGGGTCCTTCGGAATGTGGAACCACCCACGAGGCCACGTCTGGAATGTCGTCGTGAGACCGGCCTCATCCTGAGGTGCGACCGGAAGGTCGGGAACCCCTTCCAGACAAAGCAGGGGAGTCGACCCTCCTGTCCAGATCAGGAGGGTAGAAGAGGCTCCGAGGAAGTGTTGCCGGAAAACTTCGGTGTTCCTCTCGAGGGAGACCGGGATGTCGGGGCACTTTGTGGGTCGCATCAAGGGTGACAAGTACCGTTTCGAACTCCAATTCCTAAAGTGGGACTTCTCCTGAGACGCTGTAGCGGCACAGGGCTACATCTTGCGATGACGGGGGAACCACGTGGTTTTTCTCGAGGTGTAGCAGGATTCTCGAATTACGACGGGGAATTCAGGATGCCTCTTGTGTTGGCCCAGGGAAGTCCAATCTTCCATTCGAGTTGCGAAGGAAAGCTGGGGATTGCTCTCGAGTGACTGCAGGGCCAATAGACCTCATCTAGGCTTGTGTCCAGAAGCCAGTGTTCCTCTCCAGGGGCGACAGGGATCTCGGGGTTGCATTCCAGACACACCCGGGGAGACAGGCATCCATCTCGAGTGGAAGCAAAGAACCCCGCTCTGCTCTCGAGTCGCGACGGGTATCTCTTGGAGCTCACTGGGTGGACTAAAGGGAGTCAAGCCTCCTGAGGCGTTTGGAGAGAGGTCGCGAGATTGGTCTCTAGGCCATGCAGGAGACGAAGGCCCTCATCTCGCGATGACGGGGGAGTCTTGGGGTTGTTCTCGAGCGGCGGCCCCAGTGTGCGCTTTCTCACGAGGTACGACGGCGAGGTCAGTGAGCCTCTCGTGGGGCGCCAGGGAAGTCGGGTCTCCATGCGAGTGGCGAGGGCGAGCGCCTCATTGCTCTCGAGCCATGGTAGGGTGCCGGGGACCAGCCCCGGCTGATCCAGGGTATTCGAAGGAGAGACGGCGTAGGCGAAGATCAGGAAACCACTGCTTAATTAAATGTTAATTAAGGATATAAAGAGTAATAGAATGAGGATAGCTCAGTGAGGAAATTCAGTGGAGAAAAGAGGCTGAATAATTCAGCCAGAAGGTAAGAGAAAGAACGACATGGTGAGACCAAGTTTCGGTGAACAAGGCCCGCACTTTATTTTTCAAAGTAGTTTTTATACCTTAAGTTATGCATAGAGGATAATGGGGGAAGGGGTCGAGTCTTGCAGCAAACCAGGCTTTCTTCCTGCAAACTTATCATATGCAAAAGCTTAGGTGATTTGCATCATCTTCTGGCCCGGAGGCCTGTTAACATTTTAAGACCTTTTCTTCAGAAAACTTATTTTTCTCTAAAGGTGGTTGGTCAGGAGCCACCCTCCAAAAAAGCATTAGATAAAGTTGCATTCCTACAGAGCAAAGGTGTGGTGGGCTATAACAAGAAAAAGAATTAACTCAAGGGTCCCAGGTTACAAACATTAAAGCTACTACTTACACCAATTATATTAATCAATACACTGCCAGGGACACAGCAGGTAAGGGATATGGAAACTTAGCAGCAAACAATGGCCCAACAAGTGAAAAACCATTCACCAATACAATTTCTAATCAATCTTGTAACTACTCAAAAGAATCTGTGTTTAGACAGTTTAGAACATCTCCTGCCTCTCACAGTTGGGAGGCTCTGAACAATCCCATGTGGCCGGAAAAACCTATTCAGGCAGGCTAGAGGATTTCCAAAGGAGTTTGTAGGTTAAACACTGTCACACCCAGGAATTATTAACTGGAACTGTAAGCTAACTCTTTTTTCAGAGAGAGGTAGTGGGGGAGAGCCCCCCGTAAAGTCAGAGGTTTAGGTGAAAGCACAAGCAGAAAGTAGGCAGACTCTGGTTTTGGGGGTATATGCTCGAGAATTTCCAGGGGGACTCCTGAAGCTCGATCCCGCCTTTGCGTATGCCGAGCCTCCTTCCTCATGACCTTTGTCATGGGCGGAGTTCCTCACTGGCTCCCAGCAGTGATAGAATTCCAGTGGAGCTATTCCAGATCCTGAAAGATGATGCTGTGGAAAGTGCTGCACTCAATATGCAATATGCAATATGCACTCAATATGCAATATGCCGGCTCACGGCAGTAGGGGAATCTGGCCTCGAGACGTGTTGAAGAAGGTCTCTCGAGGTCTTTCTCGGGTTGAGGCAGGACACCCTGGGGTCCCTCGACTTGTGCAGGTGACCTCAGGGGGCTTCTCATGGTGGCTCTGAGAAGTCAGGGAAACTGGAGGTGGGAGGGGCCTCTCGGCACTCCACTGGGTTTGGTGCATTGGAAGAGGGCCTCATCTCCAGTTGAGGCAGGAACCTCAGGGTTCCTCTGACTTCAGACTCCGATCGCAAGGTCCCTGCAGACTTGGGACAGGAGAGTCAGGCCTCGTCTTGGGTTGAGGCATGGAACTCCGCTTGCCTCTCGAGGTGTTCCCGGGGAGACAGGCCACTTGTCGAGCGGTATTTGGAACCTGGGGGTCTTTTCCCGACGATGCACGGGCGAGTCACTGCCCCTTCGTGTTGACTTCATTCACAGGGTGGAGTTCGAAGAGGTGTCCGGGCATCGGGTTCTTATCAAGAGGGGACCGGGAAATCGGGGTCCTTCGGAATGTGGAACCACCCACGAGGCCACGTCTGGAATGTCGTCGTGAGACCGGCCTCATCCTGAGGTGCGACCGGAAGGTCGGGAACCCCTTCCAGACAAAGCAGGGGAGTCGACCCTCCTGTCCAGATCAGGAGGGTAGAAGGGGCTCAGAGGAAGTGGTGCGGGAAAACCTCGGTGTTCCTCTTGAGGGAGACCGGGATGTCGGGGCACTTTGTGGGTCGCATCAAGGGTGCCAAGTACCGTTTCGACCTCCAATACCTAACGTGGGACTTCTCCTGAGACACTGTAGCGGGAAAGGGCTTCATCTTGCGATGACGGGGGAACCACGTGGATTTTCTCGAGTTGCAGCGGGATTCTCGAGTTACGACGGGGAATTCAGGATGCCTCTTGTGTTGGCCCAGGGAAGTCCAATCTTCCATTCGAGTTGCGAAGGAAAGCTGGGGATTGCTCTCGAGTGACTGCAGGGCCAATAGACCTCATCTAGGCTTGTGTCCAGAAGCCAATGTTCCTCTCCAGGGGCGAAAGGGATCTCGGGGTTGCATTCCAGACGCACCCGGGGAGACAGGCATCCATCTCGAGTGGAAGCAAAGAACTCCGCTCTGCTCTCGAGTCGCGACGGGTATCTCTTGGAGCTCACTGGGTGGACTAAAGGGAGTCAAGCCTCCTGAGGCGTTTGGAGAGAGGTCGAGAGACTGGTCTCTAGGCCATACAGGAGACGAAGGCCCTCAAGTCGCGATGACGGGGGAGGCTCGGGGTTGTTCTCGAGCGGCGGCCCCAGTGTGCGGTTTCTCGCGAGGTACGACGGCGAGGTCAGTGAGCCTCTCGTGGGGCGGCAAGGAAGTCGGGTCTCCATGCGAATGGCGAGGGGGAGCGCGTCTTTACTCTCAAGTCATAGTAGGGGAATCTGGCCTCGAGACGTGTTGAAGAAGGTCTCTCGAGGTCTTTCTCGGGTTGAGGCAGGACACCCTGGGGTCCCTCGACTTGTGCAGGTGACCTCAGGGGGCTTCTCATGGTGGCTCTGAGAAGTCAGGGAAACTGGAGGTGGGAGGGGCCTCTCGGCACTCCACTGGGTTTGGTGCATTGGAAGAGGGCCTCATCTCCAGTTGAGGCAGGAACCTCAGGGTTCCTCTGACTTCAGACTCCGATCGCAAGGTCCCTGCAGACTTGGGACAGGAGAGTCAGGCCTCGTCTTGGGTTGAGGCATGGAACTCCGCTTGCCTCTCGAGGTGTTCCCGGGGAGACAGGCCACTTGTCGAGCGGTATTTGGAACCTGGGGGTCTTTTCCCGACGATGCACGGGCGAGTCACTGCCCCTTCGTGTTGACTTCATTCACAGGGTGGAGTTCGAAGAGGTGTCCGGGCATCGGGTTCTTATCAAGAGGGGACCGGGAAATCGGGGTCCTTCGGAATGTGGAACCACCCACGAGGCCACGTCTGGAATGTCGTCGTGAGACCGGCCTCATCCTGAGGTGCGACCGGAAGGTCGGGAACCCCTTCCAGACAAAGCAGGGGAGTCGACCCTCCTGTCCAGATCAGGAGGGTAGAAGAGGCTCCGAGGAAGTGTTGCCGGAAAACTTCGGTGTTCCTCTCGAGGGAGACCGGGATGTCGGGGCACTTTGTGGGTCGCATCAAGGGTGACAAGTACCGTTTCGAACTCCAATTCCTAAAGTGGGACTTCTCCTGAGACGCTGTAGCGGCACAGGGCTACATCTTGCGATGACGGGGGAACCACGTGGTTTTTCTCGAGGTGTAGCAGGATTCTCGAATTACGACGGGGAATTCAGGATGCCTCTTGTGTTGGCCCAGGGAAGTCCAATCTTCCATTCGAGTTGCGAAGGAAAGCTGGGGATTGCTCTCGAGTGACTGCAGGGCCAATAGACCTCATCTAGGCTTGTGTCCAGAAGCCAGTGTTCCTCTCCAGGGGCGACAGGGATCTCGGGGTTGCATTCCAGACACACCCGGGGAGACAGGCATCCATCTCGAGTGGAAGCAAAGAACCCCGCTCTGCTCTCGAGTCGCGACGGGTATCTCTTGGAGCTCACTGGGTGGACTAAAGGGAGTCAAGCCTCCTGAGGCGTTTGGAGAGAGGTCGCGAGATTGGTCTCTAGGCCATGCAGGAGACGAAGGCCCTCATCTCGCGATGACGGGGGAGTCTTGGGGTTGTTCTCGAGCGGCGGCCCCAGTGTGCGCTTTCTCACGAGGTACGACGGCGAGGTCAGTGAGCCTCTCGTGGGGCGCCAGGGAAGTCGGGTCTCCATGCGAGTGGCGAGGGCGAGCGCCTCATTGCTCTCGAGCCATGGTAGGGTGCCGGGGACCAGCCCCGGCTGATCCAGGGTATTCGAAGGAGAGACGGCGTAGGCGAAGATCAGGAAACCACTGCTTAATTAAATGTTAATTAAGGATATAAAGAGTAATAGAATGAGGATAGCTCAGTGAGGAAATTCAGTGGAGAAAAGAGGCTGAATAATTCAGCCAGAAGGTAAGAGAAAGAACGACATGGTGAGACCAAGTTTCGGTGAACAAGGCCCGCACTTTATTTTTCAAAGTAGTTTTTATACCTTAAGTTATGCATAGAGGATAATGGGGGAAGGGGTCGAGTCTTGCAGCAAACCAGGCTTTCTTCCTGCAAACTTATCATATGCAAAAGCTTAGGTGATTTGCATCATCTTCTGGCCCGGAGGCCTGTTAACATTTTAAGACCTTTTCTTCAGAAAACTTATTTTTCTCTAAAGGTGGTTGGTCAGGAGCCACCCTCCAAAAAAGCATTAGATAAAGTTGCATTCCTACAGAGCAAAGGTGTGGTGGGCTATAACAAGAAAAAGAATTAACTCAAGGGTCCCAGGTTACAAACATTAAAGCTACTACTTACACCAATTATATTAATCAATACACTGCCAGGGACACAGCAGGTAAGGGATATGGAAACTTAGCAGCAAACAATGGCCCAACAAGTGAAAAACCATTCACCAATACAATTTCTAATCAATCTTGTAACTACTCAAAAGAATCTGTGTTTAGACAGTTTAGAACATCTCCTGCCTCTCACAGTTGGGAGGCTCTGAACAATCCCATGTGGCCGGAAAAACCTATTCAGGCAGGCTAGAGGATTTCCAAAGGAGTTTGTAGGTTAAACACTGTCACACCCAGGAATTATTAACTGGAACTGTAAGCTAACTCTTTTTTCAGAGAGAGGTAGTGGGGGAGAGCCCCCCGTAAAGTCAGAGGTTTAGGTGAAAGCACAAGCAGAAAGTAGGCAGACTCTGGTTTTGGGGGTATATGCTCGAGAATTTCCAGGGGGACTCCTGAAGCTCGATCCCGCCTTTGCGTATGCCGAGCCTCCTTCCTCATGACCTTTGTCATGGGCGGAGTTCCTCACTGGCTCCCAGCAGTGATAGAATTCCAGTGGAGCTATTCCAGATCCTGAAAGATGATGCTGTGGAAAGTGCTGCACTCAATATGCAATATGCAATATGCACTCAATATGCAATATGCCGGCTCACGGCAGTAGGGGAATCTGGCCTCGAGACGTGTTGAAGAAGGTCTCTCGAGGTCTTTCTCGGGTTGAGGCAGGACACCCTGGGGTCCCTCGACTTGTGCAGGTGACCTCAGGGGGCTTCTCATGGTGGCTCTGAGAAGTCAGGGAAACTGGAGGTGGGAGGGGCCTCTCGGCACTCCACTGGGTTTGGTGCATTGGAAGAGGGCCTCATCTCCAGTTGAGGCAGGAACCTCAGGGTTCCTCTGACTTCAGACTCCGATCGCAAGGTCCCTGCAGACTTGGGACAGGAGAGTCAGGCCTCGTCTTGGGTTGAGGCATGGAACTCCGCTTGCCTCTCGAGGTGTTCCCGGGGAGACAGGCCACTTGTCGAGCGGTATTTGGAACCTGGGGGTCTTTTCCCGACGATGCACGGGCGAGTCACTGCCCCTTCGTGTTGACTTCATTCACAGGGTGGAGTTCGAAGAGGTGTCCGGGCATCGGGTTCTTATCAAGAGGGGACCGGGAAATCGGGGTCCTTCGGAATGTGGAACCACCCACGAGGCCACGTCTGGAATGTCGTCGTGAGACCGGCCTCATCCTGAGGTGCGACCGGAAGGTCGGGAACCCCTTCCAGACAAAGCAGGGGAGTCGACCCTCCTGTCCAGATCAGGAGGGTAGAAGGGGCTCAGAGGAAGTGGTGCGGGAAAACCTCGGTGTTCCTCTTGAGGGAGACCGGGATGTCGGGGCACTTTGTGGGTCGCATCAAGGGTGCCAAGTACCGTTTCGACCTCCAATACCTAACGTGGGACTTCTCCTGAGACACTGTAGCGGGAAAGGGCTTCATCTTGCGATGACGGGGGAACCACGTGGATTTTCTCGAGTTGCAGCGGGATTCTCGAGTTACGACGGGGAATTCAGGATGCCTCTTGTGTTGGCCCAGGGAAGTCCAATCTTCCATTCGAGTTGCGAAGGAAAGCTGGGGATTGCTCTCGAGTGACTGCAGGGCCAATAGACCTCATCTAGGCTTGTGTCCAGAAGCCAATGTTCCTCTCCAGGGGCGAAAGGGATCTCGGGGTTGCATTCCAGACGCACCCGGGGAGACAGGCATCCATCTCGAGTGGAAGCAAAGAACCCCGCTCTGCTCTCGAGTCGCGACGGGTATCTCTTGGAGCTCACTGGGTGGACTAAAGGGAGTCAAGCCTCCTGAGGCGTTTGGAGAGAGGTCGAGAGACTGGTCTCTAGGCCATACAGGAGACGAAGGCCCTCAAGTCGCGATGACGGGGGAGGCTCGGGGTTGTTCTCGAGCGGCGGCCCCAGTGTGCGGTTTCTCGCGAGGTACGACGGCGAGGTCAGTGAGCCTCTCGTGGGGCGGCAAGGAAGTCGGGTCTCCATGCGAATGGCGAGGGGGAGCGCGTCTTTACTCTCAAGTCATAGTAGGGGAATCTGGCCTCGAGACGTGTTGAAGAAGGTCTCTCGAGGTCTTTCTCGGGTTGAGGCAGGACACCCTGGGGTCCCTCGACTTGTGCAGGTGACCTCAGGGGGCTTCTCATGGTGGCTCTGAGAAGTCAGGGAAACTGGAGGTGGGAGGGGCCTCTCGGCACTCCACTGGGTTTGGTGCATTGGAAGAGGGCCTCATCTCCAGTTGAGGCAGGAACCTCAGGGTTCCTCTGACTTCAGACTCCGATCGCAAGGTCCCTGCAGACTTGGGACAGGAGAGTCAGGCCTCGTCTTGGGTTGAGGCATGGAACTCCGCTTGCCTCTCGAGGTGTTCCCGGGGAGACAGGCCACTTGTCGAGCGGTATTTGGAACCTGGGGGTCTTTTCCCGACGATGCACGGGCGAGTCACTGCCCCTTCGTGTTGACTTCATTCACAGGGTGGAGTTCGAAGAGGTGTCCGGGCATCGGGTTCTTATCAAGAGGGGACCGGGAAATCGGGGTCCTTCGGAATGTGGAACCACCCACGAGGCCACGTCTGGAATGTCGTCGTGAGACCGGCCTCATCCTGAGGTGCGACCGGAAGGTCGGGAACCCCTTCCAGACAAAGCAGGGGAGTCGACCCTCCTGTCCAGATCAGGAGGGTAGAAGAGGCTCCGAGGAAGTGTTGCCGGAAAACTTCGGTGTTCCTCTCGAGGGAGACCGGGATGTCGGGGCACTTTGTGGGTCGCATCAAGGGTGACAAGTACCGTTTCGAACTCCAATTCCTAAAGTGGGACTTCTCCTGAGACGCTGTAGCGGCACAGGGCTACATCTTGCGATGACGGGGGAACCACGTGGTTTTTCTCGAGGTGTAGCAGGATTCTCGAATTACGACGGGGAATTCAGGATGCCTCTTGTGTTGGCCCAGGGAAGTCCAATCTTCCATTCGAGTTGCGAAGGAAAGCTGGGGATTGCTCTCGAGTGACTGCAGGGCCAATAGACCTCATCTAGGCTTGTGTCCAGAAGCCAGTGTTCCTCTCCAGGGGCGACAGGGATCTCGGGGTTGCATTCCAGACACACCCGGGGAGACAGGCATCCATCTCGAGTGGAAGCAAAGAACCCCGCTCTGCTCTCGAGTCGCGACGGGTATCTCTTGGAGCTCACTGGGTGGACTAAAGGGAGTCAAGCCTCCTGAGGCGTTTGGAGAGAGGTCGCGAGATTGGTCTCTAGGCCATGCAGGAGACGAAGGCCCTCATCTCGCGATGACGGGGGAGTCTTGGGGTTGTTCTCGAGCGGCGGCCCCAGTGTGCGCTTTCTCACGAGGTACGACGGCGAGGTCAGTGAGCCTCTCGTGGGGCGCCAGGGAAGTCGGGTCTCCATGCGAGTGGCGAGGGCGAGCGCCTCATTGCTCTCGAGCCATGGTAGGGTGCCGGGGACCAGCCCCGGCTGATCCAGGGTATTCGAAGGAGAGACGGCGTAGGCGAAGATCAGGAAACCACTGCTTAATTAAATGTTAATTAAGGATATAAAGAGTAATAGAATGAGGATAGCTCAGTGAGGAAATTCAGTGGAGAAAAGAGGCTGAATAATTCAGCCAGAAGGTAAGAGAAAGAACGACATGGTGAGACCAAGTTTCGGTGAACAAGGCCCGCACTTTATTTTTCAAAGTAGTTTTTATACCTTAAGTTATGCATAGAGGATAATGGGGGAAGGGGTCGAGTCTTGCAGCAAACCAGGCTTTCTTCCTGCAAACTTATCATATGCAAAAGCTTAGGTGATTTGCATCATCTTCTGGCCCGGAGGCCTGTTAACATTTTAAGACCTTTTCTTCAGAAAACTTATTTTTCTCTAAAGGTGGTTGGTCAGGAGCCACCCTCCAAAAAAGCATTAGATAAAGTTGCATTCCTACAGAGCAAAGGTGTGGTGGGCTATAACAAGAAAAAGAATTAACTCAAGGGTCCCAGGTTACAAACATTAAAGCTACTACTTACACCAATTATATTAATCAATACACTGCCAGGGACACAGCAGGTAAGGGATATGGAAACTTAGCAGCAAACAATGGCCCAACAAGTGAAAAACCATTCACCAATACAATTTCTAATCAATCTTGTAACTACTCAAAAGAATCTGTGTTTAGACAGTTTAGAACATCTCCTGCCTCTCACAGTTGGGAGGCTCTGAACAATCCCATGTGGCCGGAAAAACCTATTCAGGCAGGCTAGAGGATTTCCAAAGGAGTTTGTAGGTTAAACACTGTCACACCCAGGAATTATTAACTGGAACTGTAAGCTAACTCTTTTTTCAGAGAGAGGTAGTGGGGGAGAGCCCCCCGTAAAGTCAGAGGTTTAGGTGAAAGCACAAGCAGAAAGTAGGCAGACTCTGGTTTTGGGGGTATATGCTCGAGAATTTCCAGGGGGACTCCTGAAGCTCGATCCCGCCTTTGCGTATGCCGAGCCTCCTTCCTCATGACCTTTGTCATGGGCGGAGTTCCTCACTGGCTCCCAGCAGTGATAGAATTCCAGTGGAGCTATTCCAGATCCTGAAAGATGATGCTGTGGAAAGTGCTGCACTCAATATGCAATATGCAATATGCACTCAATATGCAATATGCCGGCTCACGGCAGTAGGGGAATCTGGCCTCGAGACGTGTTGAAGAAGGTCTCTCGAGGTCTTTCTCGGGTTGAGGCAGGACACCCTGGGGTCCCTCGACTTGTGCAGGTGACCTCAGGGGGCTTCTCATGGTGGCTCTGAGAAGTCAGGGAAACTGGAGGTGGGAGGGGCCTCTCGGCACTCCACTGGGTTTGGTGCATTGGAAGAGGGCCTCATCTCCAGTTGAGGCAGGAACCTCAGGGTTCCTCTGACTTCAGACTCCGATCGCAAGGTCCCTGCAGACTTGGGACAGGAGAGTCAGGCCTCGTCTTGGGTTGAGGCATGGAACTCCGCTTGCCTCTCGAGGTGTTCCCGGGGAGACAGGCCACTTGTCGAGCGGTATTTGGAACCTGGGGGTCTTTTCCCGACGATGCACGGGCGAGTCACTGCCCCTTCGTGTTGACTTCATTCACAGGGTGGAGTTCGAAGAGGTGTCCGGGCATCGGGTTCTTATCAAGAGGGGACCGGGAAATCGGGGTCCTTCGGAATGTGGAACCACCCACGAGGCCACGTCTGGAATGTCGTCGTGAGA
Source organism: Bos indicus (assembly GCF_029378745.1). Taxonomy (NCBI): domain Eukaryota; kingdom Metazoa; phylum Chordata; class Mammalia; order Artiodactyla; family Bovidae; genus Bos; species Bos indicus. The sequence goes on from NW_027223716.1 coordinate 439,672, forward strand.
CCGGCCTCATCCTGAGGTGCGACCGGAAGGTCGGGAACCCCTTCCAGACAAAGCAGGGGAGTCGACCCTCCTGTCCAGATCAGGAGGGTAGAAGGGGCTCAGAGGAAGTGGTGCGGGAAAACCTCGGTGTTCCTCTTGAGGGAGACCGGGATGTCGGGGCACTTTGTGGGTCGCATCAAGGGTGCCAAGTACCGTTTCGACCTCCAATACCTAACGTGGGACTTCTCCTGAGACACTGTAGCGGGAAAGGGCTTCATCTTGCGATGACGGGGGAACCACGTGGATTTTCTCGAGTTGCAGCGGGATTCTCGAGTTACGACGGGGAATTCAGGATGCCTCTTGTGTTGGCCCAGGGAAGTCCAATCTTCCATTCGAGTTGCGAAGGAAAGCTGGGGATTGCTCTCGAGTGACTGCAGGGCCAATAGACCTCATCTAGGCTTGTGTCCAGAAGCCAATGTTCCTCTCCAGGGGCGAAAGGGATCTCGGGGTTGCATTCCAGACGCACCCGGGGAGACAGGCATCCATCTCGAGTGGAAGCAAAGAACCCCGCTCTGCTCTCGAGTCGCGACGGGTATCTCTTGGAGCTCACTGGGTGGACTAAAGGGAGTCAAGCCTCCTGAGGCGTTTGGAGAGAGGTCGAGAGACTGGTCTCTAGGCCATACAGGAGACGAAGGCCCTCAAGTCGCGATGACGGGGGAGGCTCGGGGTTGTTCTCGAGCGGCGGCCCCAGTGTGCGGTTTCTCGCGAGGTACGACGGCGAGGTCAGTGAGCCTCTCGTGGGGCGGCAAGGAAGTCGGGTCTCCATGCGAATGGCGAGGGGGAGCGCGTCTTTACTCTCAAGTCATAGTAGGGGAATCTGGCCTCGAGACGTGTTGAAGAAGGTCTCTCGAGGTCTTTCTCGGGTTGAGGCAGGACACCCTGGGGTCCCTCGACTTGTGCAGGTGACCTCAGGGGGCTTCTCATGGTGGCTCTGAGAAGTCAGGGAAACTGGAGGTGGGAGGGGCCTCTCGGCACTCCACTGGGTTTGGTGCATTGGAAGAGGGCCTCATCTCCAGTTGAGGCAGGAACCTCAGGGTTCCTCTGACTTCAGACTCCGATCGCAAGGTCCCTGCAGACTTGGGACAGGAGAGTCAGGCCTCGTCTTGGGTTGAGGCATGGAACTCCGCTTGCCTCTCGAGGTGTTCCCGGGGAGACAGGCCACTTGTCGAGCGGTATTTGGAACCTGGGGGTCTTTTCCCGACGATGCACGGGCGAGTCACTGCCCCTTCGTGTTGACTTCATTCACAGGGTGGAGTTCGAAGAGGTGTCCGGGCATCGGGTTCTTATCAAGAGGGGACCGGGAAATCGGGGTCCTTCGGAATGTGGAACCACCCACGAGGCCACGTCTGGAATGTCGTCGTGAGACCGGCCTCATCCTGAGGTGCGACCGGAAGGTCGGGAACCCCTTCCAGACAAAGCAGGGGAGTCGACCCTCCTGTCCAGATCAGGAGGGTAGAAGAGGCTCCGAGGAAGTGTTGCCGGAAAACTTCGGTGTTCCTCTCGAGGGAGACCGGGATGTCGGGGCACTTTGTGGGTCGCATCAAGGGTGACAAGTACCGTTTCGAACTCCAATTCCTAAAGTGGGACTTCTCCTGAGACGCTGTAGCGGCACAGGGCTACATCTTGCGATGACGGGGGAACCACGTGGTTTTTCTCGAGGTGTAGCAGGATTCTCGAATTACGACGGGGAATTCAGGATGCCTCTTGTGTTGGCCCAGGGAAGTCCAATCTTCCATTCGAGTTGCGAAGGAAAGCTGGGGATTGCTCTCGAGTGACTGCAGGGCCAATAGACCTCATCTAGGCTTGTGTCCAGAAGCCAGTGTTCCTCTCCAGGGGCGACAGGGATCTCGGGGTTGCATTCCAGACACACCCGGGGAGACAGGCATCCATCTCGAGTGGAAGCAAAGAACCCCGCTCTGCTCTCGAGTCGCGACGGGTATCTCTTGGAGCTCACTGGGTGGACTAAAGGGAGTCAAGCCTCCTGAGGCGTTTGGAGAGAGGTCGCGAGATTGGTCTCTAGGCCATGCAGGAGACGAAGGCCCTCATCTCGCGATGACGGGGGAGTCTTGGGGTTGTTCTCGAGCGGCGGCCCCAGTGTGCGCTTTCTCACGAGGTACGACGGCGAGGTCAGTGAGCCTCTCGTGGGGCGCCAGGGAAGTCGGGTCTCCATGCGAGTGGCGAGGGCGAGCGCCGTCATTGCTCTCGAGCCATGGTAGGGTGCCGGGGACCAGCCCCGGCTGATCCAGGGTATTCGAAGGAGAGACGGCGTAGGCGAAGATCAGGAAACCACTGCTTAATTAAATGTTAATTAAGGATATAAAGAGTAATAGAATGAGGATAGCTCAGTGAGGAAATTCAGTGGAGAAAAGAGGCTGAATAATTCAGCCAGAAGGTAAGAGAAAGAACGACATGGTGAGACCAAGTTTCGGTGAACAAGGCCCGCACTTTATTTTTCAAAGTAGTTTTTATACCTTAAGTTATGCATAGAGGATAATGGGGGAAGGGGTCGAGTCTTGCAGCAAACCAGGCTTTCTTCCTGCAAACTTATCATATGCAAAAGCTTAGGTGATTTGCATCATCTTCTGGCCCGGAGGCCTGTTAACATTTTAAGACCTTTTCTTCAGAAAACTTATTTTTCTCTAAAGGTGGTTGGTCAGGAGCCACCCTCCAAAAAAGCATTAGATAAAGTTGCATTCCTACAGAGCAAAGGTGTGGTGGGCTATAACAAGAAAAAGAATTAACTCAAGGGTCCCAGGTTACAAACATTAAAGCTACTACTTACACCAATTATATTAATCAATACACTGCCAGGGACACAGCAGGTAAGGGATATGGAAACTTAGCAGCAAACAATGGCCCAACAAGTGAAAAACCATTCACCAATACAATTTCTAATCAATCTTGTAACTACTCAAAAGAATCTGTGTTTAGACAGTTTAGAACATCTCCTGCCTCTCACAGTTGGGAGGCTCTGAACAATCCCATGTGGCCGGAAAAACCTATTCAGGCAGGCTAGAGGATTTCCAAAGGAGTTTGTAGGTTAAACACTGTCACACCCAGGAATTATTAACTGGAACTGTAAGCTAACTCTTTTTTCAGAGAGAGGTAGTGGGGGAGAGCCCCCCGTAAAGTCAGAGGTTTAGGTGAAAGCACAAGCAGAAAGTAGGCAGACTCTGGTTTTGGGGGTATATGCTCGAGAATTTCCAGGGGGACTCCTGAAGCTCGATCCCGCCTTTGCGTATGCCGAGCCTCCTTCCTCATGACCTTTGTCATGGGCGGAGTTCCTCACTGGCTCCCAGCAGTGATAGAATTCCAGTGGAGCTATTCCAGATCCTGAAAGATGATGCTGTGGAAAGTGCTGCACTCAATATGCAATATGCAATATGCACTCAATATGCAATATGCCGGCTCACGGCAGTAGGGGAATCTGGCCTCGAGACGTGTTGAAGAAGGTCTCTCGAGGTCTTTCTCGGGTTGAGGCAGGACACCCTGGGGTCCCTCGACTTGTGCAGGTGACCTCAGGGGGCTTCTCATGGTGGCTCTGAGAAGTCAGGGAAACTGGAGGTGGGAGGGGCCTCTCGGCACTCCACTGGGTTTGGTGCATTGGAAGAGGGCCTCATCTCCAGTTGAGGCAGGAACCTCAGGGTTCCTCTGACTTCAGACTCCGATCGCAAGGTCCCTGCAGACTTGGGACAGGAGAGTCAGGCCTCGTCTTGGGTTGAGGCATGGAACTCCGCTTGCCTCTCGAGGTGTTCCCGGGGAGACAGGCCACTTGTCGAGCGGTATTTGGAACCTGGGGGTCTTTTCCCGACGATGCACGGGCGAGTCACTGCCCCTTCGTGTTGACTTCATTCACAGGGTGGAGTTCGAAGAGGTGTCCGGGCATCGGGTTCTTATCAAGAGGGGACCGGGAAATCGGGGTCCTTCGGAATGTGGAACCACCCACGAGGCCACGTCTGGAATGTCGTCGTGAGACCGGCCTCATCCTGAGGTGCGACCGGAAGGTCGGGAACCCCTTCCAGACAAAGCAGGGGAGTCGACCCTCCTGTCCAGATCAGGAGGGTAGAAGGGGCTCAGAGGAAGTGGTGCGGGAAAACCTCGGTGTTCCTCTTGAGGGAGACCGGGATGTCGGGGCACTTTGTGGGTCGCATCAAGGGTGCCAAGTACCGTTTCGACCTCCAATACCTAACGTGGGACTTCTCCTGAGACACTGTAGCGGGAAAGGGCTTCATCTTGCGATGACGGGGGAACCACGTGGATTTTCTCGAGTTGCAGCGGGATTCTCGAGTTACGACGGGGAATTCAGGATGCCTCTTGTGTTGGCCCAGGGAAGTCCAATCTTCCATTCGAGTTGCGAAGGAAAGCTGGGGATTGCTCTCGAGTGACTGCAGGGCCAATAGACCTCATCTAGGCTTGTGTCCAGAAGCCAATGTTCCTCTCCAGGGGCGAAAGGGATCTCGGGGTTGCATTCCAGACGCACCCGGGGAGACAGGCATCCATCTCGAGTGGAAGCAAAGAACCCCGCTCTGCTCTCGAGTCGCGACGGGTATCTCTTGGAGCTCACTGGGTGGACTAAAGGGAGTCAAGCCTCCTGAGGCGTTTGGAGAGAGGTCGAGAGACTGGTCTCTAGGCCATACAGGAGACGAAGGCCCTCAAGTCGCGATGACGGGGGAGGCTCGGGGTTGTTCTCGAGCGGCGGCCCCAGTGTGCGGTTTCTCGCGAGGTACGACGGCGAGGTCAGTGAGCCTCTCGTGGGGCGGCAAGGAAGTCGGGTCTCCATGCGAATGGCGAGGGGGAGCGCGTCTTTACTCTCAAGTCATAGTAGGGGAATCTGGCCTCGAGACGTGTTGAAGAAGGTCTCTCGAGGTCTTTCTCGGGTTGAGGCAGGACACCCTGGGGTCCCTCGACTTGTGCAGGTGACCTCAGGGGGCTTCTCATGGTGGCTCTGAGAAGTCAGGGAAACTGGAGGTGGGAGGGGCCTCTCGGCACTCCACTGGGTTTGGTGCATTGGAAGAGGGCCTCATCTCCAGTTGAGGCAGGAACCTCAGGGTTCCTCTGACTTCAGACTCCGATCGCAAGGTCCCTGCAGACTTGGGACAGGAGAGTCAGGCCTCGTCTTGGGTTGAGGCATGGAACTCCGCTTGCCTCTCGAGGTGTTCCCGGGGAGACAGGCCACTTGTCGAGCGGTATTTGGAACCTGGGGGTCTTTTCCCGACGATGCACGGGCGAGTCACTGCCCCTTCGTGTTGACTTCATTCACAGGGTGGAGTTCGAAGAGGTGTCCGGGCATCGGGTTCTTATCAAGAGGGGACCGGGAAATCGGGGTCCTTCGGAATGTGGAACCACCCACGAGGCCACGTCTGGAATGTCGTCGTGAGACCGGCCTCATCCTGAGGTGCGACCGGAAGGTCGGGAACCCCTTCCAGACAAAGCAGGGGAGTCGACCCTCCTGTCCAGATCAGGAGGGTAGAAGGGGCTCAGAGGAAGTGGTGCGGGAAAACCTCGGTGTTCCTCTTGAGGGAGACCGGGATGTCGGGGCACTTTGTGGGTCGCATCAAGGGTGCCAAGTACCGTTTCGACCTCCAATACCTAACGTGGGACTTCTCCTGAGACACTGTAGCGGGAAAGGGCTTCATCTTGCGATGACGGGGGAACCACGTGGATTTTCTCGAGTTGCAGCGGGATTCTCGAGTTACGACGGGGAATTCAGGATGCCTCTTGTGTTGGCCCAGGGAAGTCCAATCTTCCATTCGAGTTGCGAAGGAAAGCTGGGGATTGCTCTCGAGTGACTGCAGGGCCAATAGACCTCATCTAGGCTTGTGTCCAGAAGCCAATGTTCCTCTCCAGGGGCGAAAGGGATCTCGGGGTTGCATTCCAGACGCACCCGGGGAGACAGGCATCCATCTCGAGTGGAAGCAAAGAACCCCGCTCTGCTCTCGAGTCGCGACGGGTATCTCTTGGAGCTCACTGGGTGGACTAAAGGGAGTCAAGCCTCCTGAGGCGTTTGGAGAGAGGTCGAGAGACTGGTCTCTAGGCCATACAGGAGACGAAGGCCCTCAAGTCGCGATGACGGGGGAGGCTCGGGGTTGTTCTCGAGCGGCGGCCCCAGTGTGCGGTTTCTCGCGAGGTACGACGGCGAGGTCAGTGAGCCTCTCGTGGGGCGGCAAGGAAGTCGGGTCTCCATGCGAATGGCGAGGGGGAGCGCGTCTTTACTCTCAAGTCATAGTAGGGGAATCTGGCCTCGAGACGTGTTGAAGAAGGTCTCTCGAGGTCTTTCTCGGGTTGAGGCAGGACACCCTGGGGTCCCTCGACTTGTGCAGGTGACCTCAGGGGGCTTCTCATGGTGGCTCTGAGAAGTCAGGGAAACTGGAGGTGGGAGGGGCCTCTCGGCACTCCACTGGGTTTGGTGCATTGGAAGAGGGCCTCATCTCCAGTTGAGGCAGGAACCTCAGGGTTCCTCTGACTTCAGACTCCGATCGCAAGGTCCCTGCAGACTTGGGACAGGAGAGTCAGGCCTCGTCTTGGGTTGAGGCATGGAACTCCGCTTGCCTCTCGAGGTGTTCCCGGGGAGACAGGCCACTTGTCGAGCGGTATTTGGAACCTGGGGGTCTTTTCCCGACGATGCACGGGCGAGTCACTGCCCCTTCGTGTTGACTTCATTCACAGGGTGGAGTTCGAAGAGGTGTCCGGGCATCGGGTTCTTATCAAGAGGGGACCGGGAAATCGGGGTCCTTCGGAATGTGGAACCACCCACGAGGCCACGTCTGGAATGTCGTCGTGAGACCGGCCTCATCCTGAGGTGCGACCGGAAGGTCGGGAACCCCTTCCAGACAAAGCAGGGGAGTCGACCCTCCTGTCCAGATCAGGAGGGTAGAAGAGGCTCCGAGGAAGTGTTGCCGGAAAACTTCGGTGTTCCTCTCGAGGGAGACCGGGATGTCGGGGCACTTTGTGGGTCGCATCAAGGGTGACAAGTACCGTTTCGAACTCCAATTCCTAAAGTGGGACTTCTCCTGAGACGCTGTAGCGGCACAGGGCTACATCTTGCGATGACGGGGGAACCACGTGGTTTTTCTCGAGGTGTAGCAGGATTCTCGAATTACGACGGGGAATTCAGGATGCCTCTTGTGTTGGCCCAGGGAAGTCCAATCTTCCATTCGAGTTGCGAAGGAAAGCTGGGGATTGCTCTCGAGTGACTGCAGGGCCAATAGACCTCATCTAGGCTTGTGTCCAGAAGCCAGTGTTCCTCTCCAGGGGCGACAGGGATCTCGGGGTTGCATTCCAGACACACCCGGGGAGACAGGCATCCATCTCGAGTGGAAGCAAAGAACCCCGCTCTGCTCTCGAGTCGCGACGGGTATCTCTTGGAGCTCACTGGGTGGACTAAAGGGAGTCAAGCCTCCTGAGGCGTTTGGAGAGAGGTCGCGAGATTGGTCTCTAGGCCATGCAGGAGACGAAGGCCCTCATCTCGCGATGACGGGGGAGTCTTGGGGTTGTTCTCGAGCGGCGGCCCCAGTGTGCGCTTTCTCACGAGGTACGACGGCGAGGTCAGTGAGCCTCTCGTGGGGCGCCAGGGAAGTCGGGTCTCCATGCGAGTGGCGAGGGCGAGCGCCTCATTGCTCTCGAGCCATGGTAGGGTGCCGGGGACCAGCCCCGGCTGATCCAGGGTATTCGAAGGAGAGACGGCGTAGGCGAAGATCAGGAAACCACTGCTTAATTAAATGTTAATTAAGGATATAAAGAGTAATAGAATGAGGATAGCTCAGTGAGGAAATTCAGTGGAGAAAAGAGGCTGAATAATTCAGCCAGAAGGTAAGAGAAAGAACGACATGGTGAGACCAAGTTTCGGTGAACAAGGCCCGCACTTTATTTTTCAAAGTAGTTTTTATACCTTAAGTTATGCATAGAGGATAATGGGGGAAGGGGTCGAGTCTTGCAGCAAACCAGGCTTTCTTCCTGCAAACTTATCATATGCAAAAGCTTAGGTGATTTGCATCATCTTCTGGCCCGGAGGCCTGTTAACATTTTAAGACCTTTTCTTCAGAAAACTTATTTTTCTCTAAAGGTGGTTGGTCAGGAGCCACCCTCCAAAAAAGCATTAGATAAAGTTGCATTCCTACAGAGCAAAGGTGTGGTGGGCTATAACAAGAAAAAGAATTAACTCAAGGGTCCCAGGTTACAAACATTAAAGCTACTACTTACACCAATTATATTAATCAATACACTGCCAGGGACACAGCAGGTAAGGGATATGGAAACTTAGCAGCAAACAATGGCCCAACAAGTGAAAAACCATTCACCAATACAATTTCTAATCAATCTTGTAACTACTCAAAAGAATCTGTGTTTAGACAGTTTAGAACATCTCCTGCCTCTCACAGTTGGGAGGCTCTGAACAATCCCATGTGGCCGGAAAAACCTATTCAGGCAGGCTAGAGGATTTCCAAAGGAGTTTGTAGGTTAAACACTGTCACACCCAGGAATTATTAACTGGAACTGTAAGCTAACTCTTTTTTCAGAGAGAGGTAGTGGGGGAGAGCCCCCCGTAAAGTCAGAGGTTTAGGTGAAAGCACAAGCAGAAAGTAGGCAGACTCTGGTTTTGGGGGTATATGCTCGAGAATTTCCAGGGGGACTCCTGAAGCTCGATCCCGCCTTTGCGTATGCCGAGCCTCCTTCCTCATGACCTTTGTCATGGGCGGAGTTCCTCACTGGCTCCCAGCAGTGATAGAATTCCAGTGGAGCTATTCCAGATCCTGAAAGATGATGCTGTGGAAAGTGCTGCACTCAATATGCAATATGCAATATGCACTCAATATGCAATATGCCGGCTCACGGCAGTAGGGGAATCTGGCCTCGAGACGTGTTGAAGAAGGTCTCTCGAGGTCTTTCTCGGGTTGAGGCAGGACACCCTGGGGTCCCTCGACTTGTGCAGGTGACCTCAGGGGGCTTCTCATGGTGGCTCTGAGAAGTCAGGGAAACTGGAGGTGGGAGGGGCCTCTCGGCACTCCACTGGGTTTGGTGCATTGGAAGAGGGCCTCATCTCCAGTTGAGGCAGGAACCTCAGGGTTCCTCTGACTTCAGACTCCGATCGCAAGGTCCCTGCAGACTTGGGACAGGAGAGTCAGGCCTCGTCTTGGGTTGAGGCATGGAACTCCGCTTGCCTCTCGAGGTGTTCCCGGGGAGACAGGCCACTTGTCGAGCGGTATTTGGAACCTGGGGGTCTTTTCCCGACGATGCACGGGCGAGTCACTGCCCCTTCGTGTTGACTTCATTCACAGGGTGGAGTTCGAAGAGGTGTCCGGGCATCGGGTTCTTATCAAGAGGGGACCGGGAAATCGGGGTCCTTCGGAATGTGGAACCACCCACGAGGCCACGTCTGGAATGTCGTCGTGAGACCGGCCTCATCCTGAGGTGCGACCGGAAGGTCGGGAACCCCTTCCAGACAAAGCAGGGGAGTCGACCCTCCTGTCCAGATCAGGAGGGTAGAAGGGGCTCAGAGGAAGTGGTGCGGGAAAACCTCGGTGTTCCTCTTGAGGGAGACCGGGATGTCGGGGCACTTTGTGGGTCGCATCAAGGGTGCCAAGTACCGTTTCGACCTCCAATACCTAACGTGGGACTTCTCCTGAGACACTGTAGCGGGAAAGGGCTTCATCTTGCGATGACGGGGGAACCACGTGGATTTTCTCGAGTTGCAGCGGGATTCTCGAGTTACGACGGGGAATTCAGGATGCCTCTTGTGTTGGCCCAGGGAAGTCCAATCTTCCATTCGAGTTGCGAAGGAAAGCTGGGGATTGCTCTCGAGTGACTGCAGGGCCAATAGACCTCATCTAGGCTTGTGTCCAGAAGCCAATGTTCCTCTCCAGGGGCGAAAGGGATCTCGGGGTTGCATTCCAGACGCACCCGGGGAGACAGGCATCCATCTCGAGTGGAAGCAAAGAACCCCGCTCTGCTCTCGAGTCGCGACGGGTATCTCTTGGAGCTCACTGGGTGGACTAAAGGGAGTCAAGCCTCCTGAGGCGTTTGGAGAGAGGTCGAGAGACTGGTCTCTAGGCCATACAGGAGACGAAGGCCCTCAAGTCGCGATGACGGGGGAGGCTCGGGGTTGTTCTCGAGCGGCGGCCCCAGTGTGCGGTTTCTCGCGAGGTACGACGGCGAGGTCAGTGAGCCTCTCGTGGGGCGGCAAGGAAGTCGGGTCTCCATGCGAATGGCGAGGGGGAGCGCGTCTTTACTCTCAAGTCATAGTAGGGGAATCTGGCCTCGAGACGTGTTGAAGAAGGTCTCTCGAGGTCTTTCTCGGGTTGAGGCAGGACACCCTGGGGTCCCTCGACTTGTGCAGGTGACCTCAGGGGGCTTCTCATGGTGGCTCTGAGAAGTCAGGGAAACTGGAGGTGGGAGGGGCCTCTCGGCACTCCACTGGGTTTGGTGCATTGGAAGAGGGCCTCATCTCCAGTTGAGGCAGGAACCTCAGGGTTCCTCTGACTTCAGACTCCGATCGCAAGGTCCCTGCAGACTTGGGACAGGAGAGTCAGGCCTCGTCTTGGGTTGAGGCATGGAACTCCGCTTGCCTCTCGAGGTGTTCCCGGGGAGACAGGCCACTTGTCGAGCGGTATTTGGAACCTGGGGGTCTTTTCCCGACGATGCACGGGCGAGTCACTGCCCCTTCGTGTTGACTTCATTCACAGGGTGGAGTTCGAAGAGGTGTCCGGGCATCGGGTTCTTATCAAGAGGGGACCGGGAAATCGGGGTCCTTCGGAATGTGGAACCACCCACGAGGCCACGTCTGGAATGTCGTCGTGAGACCGGCCTCATCCTGAGGTGCGACCGGAAGGTCGGGAACCCCTTCCAGACAAAGCAGGGGAGTCGACCCTCCTGTCCAGATCAGGAGGGTAGAAGGGGCTCAGAGGAAGTGGTGCGGGAAAACCTCGGTGTTCCTCTTGAGGGAGACCGGGATGTCGGGGCACTTTGTGGGTCGCATCAAGGGTGCCAAGTACCGTTTCGACCTCCAATACCTAACGTGGGACTTCTCCTGAGACACTGTAGCGGGAAAGGGCTTCATCTTGCGATGACGGGGGAACCACGTGGATTTTCTCGAGTTGCAGCGGGATTCTCGAGTTACGACGGGGAATTCAGGATGCCTCTTGTGTTGGCCCAGGGAAGTCCAATCTTCCATTCGAGTTGCGAAGGAAAGCTGGGGATTGCTCTCGAGTGACTGCAGGGCCAATAGACCTCATCTAGGCTTGTGTCCAGAAGCCAATGTTCCTCTCCAGGGGCGAAAGGGATCTCGGGGTTGCATTCCAGACGCACCCGGGGAGACAGGCCTCCATCTCGAGTGGAAGCAAAGAACCCCGCTCTGCTCTCGAGTCGCGACGGGTATCTCTTGGAGCTCACTGGGTGGACTAAAGGGAGTCAAGCCTCCTGAGGCGTTTGGAGAGAGGTCGAGAGACTGGTCTCTAGGCCATACAGGAGACGAAGGCCCTCAAGTCGCGATGACGGGGGAGGCTCGGGGTTGTTCTCGAGCGGCGGCCCCAGTGTGCGGTTTCTCGCGAGGTACGACGGCGAGGTCAGTGAGCCTCTCGTGGGGCGGCAAGGAAGTCGGGTCTCCATGCGAATGGCGAGGGGGAGCGCGTCTTTACTCTCAAGTCATAGTAGGGGAATCTGGCCTCGAGACGTGTTGAAGAAGGTCTCTCGAGGTCTTTCTCGGGTTGAGGCAGGACACCCTGGGGTCCCTCGACTTGTGCAGGTGACCTCAGGGGGCTTCTCATGGTGGCTCTGAGAAGTCAGGGAAACTGGAGGTGGGAGGGGCCTCTCGGCACTCCACTGGGTTTGGTGCATTGGAAGAGGGCCTCATCTCCAGTTGAGGCAGGAACCTCAGGGTTCCTCTGACTTCAGACTCCGATCGCAAGGTCCCTGCAGACTTGGGACAGGAGAGTCAGGCCTCGTCTTGGGTTGAGGCATGGAACTCCGCTTGCCTCTCGAGGTGTTCCCGGGGAGACAGGCCACTTGTCGAGCGGTATTTGGAACCTGGGGGTCTTTTCCCGACGATGCACGGGCGAGTCACTGCCCCTTCGTGTTGACTTCATTCACAGGGTGGAGTTCGAAGAGGTGTCCGGGCATCGGGTTCTTATCAAGAGGGGACCGGGAAATCGGGGTCCTTCGGAATGTGGAACCACCCACGAGGCCACGTCTGGAATGTCGTCGTGAGACCGGCCTCATCCTGAGGTGCGACCGGAAGGTCGGGAACCCCTTCCAGACAAAGCAGGGGAGTCGACCCTCCTGTCCAGATCAGGAGGGTAGAAGGGGCTCAGAGGAAGTGGTGCGGGAAAACCTCGGTGTTCCTCTTGAGGGAGACCGGGATGTCGGGGCACTTTGTGGGTCGCATCAAGGGTGCCAAGTACCGTTTCGACCTCCAATACCTAACGTGGGACTTCTCCTGAGACACTGTAGCGGGAAAGGGCTTCATCTTGCGATGACGGGGGAACCACGTGGATTTTCTCGAGTTGCAGCGGGATTCTCGAGTTACGACGGGGAATTCAGGATGCCTCTTGTGTTGGCCCAGGGAAGTCCAATCTTCCATTCGAGTTGCGAAGGAAAGCTGGGGATTGCTCTCGAGTGACTGCAGGGCCAATAGACCTCATCTAGGCTTGTGTCCAGAAGCCAATGTTCCTCTCCAGGGGCGAAAGGGATCTCGGGGTTGCATTCCAGACGCACCCGGGGAGACAGGCATCCATCTCGAGTGGAAGCAAAGAACCCCGCTCTGCTCTCGAGTCGCGACGGGTATCTCTTGGAGCTCACTGGGTGGACTAAAGGGAGTCAAGCCTCCTGAGGCGTTTGGAGAGAGGTCGAGAGACTGGTCTCTAGGCCATACAGGAGACGAAGGCCCTCAAGTCGCGATGACGGGGGAGGCTCGGGGTTGTTCTCGAGCGGCGGCCCCAGTGTGCGGTTTCTCGCGAGGTACGACGGCGAGGTCAGTGAGCCTCTCGTGGGGCGGCAAGGAAGTCGGGTCTCCATGCGAATGGCGAGGGGGAGCGCGTCTTTACTCTCAAGTCATAGTAGGGGAATCTGGCCTCGAGACGTGTTGAAGAAGGTCTCTCGAGGTCTTTCTCGGGTTGAGGCAGGACACCCTGGGGTCCCTCGACTTGTGCAGGTGACCTCAGGGGGCTTCTCATGGTGGCTCTGAGAAGTCAGGGAAACTGGAGGTGGGAGGGGCCTCTCGGCACTCCACTGGGTTTGGTGCATTGGAAGAGGGCCTCATCTCCAGTTGAGGCAGGAACCTCAGGGTTCCTCTGACTTCAGACTCCGATCGCAAGGTCCCTGCAGACTTGGGACAGGAGAGTCAGGCCTCGTCTTGGGTTGAGGCATGGAACTCCGCTTGCCTCTCGAGGTGTTCCCGGGGAGACAGGCCACTTGTCGAGCGGTATTTGGAACCTGGGGGTCTTTTCCCGACGATGCACGGGCGAGTCACTGCCCCTTCGTGTTGACTTCATTCACAGGGTGGAGTTCGAAGAGGTGTCCGGGCATCGGGTTCTTATCAAGAGGGGACCGGGAAATCGGGGTCCTTCGGAATGTGGAACCACCCACGAGGCCACGTCTGGAATGTCGTCGTGAGACCGGCCTCATCCTGAGGTGCGACCGGAAGGTCGGGAACCCCTTCCAGACAAAGCAGGGGAGTCGACCCTCCTGTCCAGATCAGGAGGGTAGAAGGGGCTCCGAGGAAGTGTTGCCGGAAAACTTCGGTGTTCCTCTCGAGGGAGACCGGGATGTCGGGGCACTTTGTGGGTCGCATCAAGGGTGACAAGTACCGTTTCGAACTCCAATTCCTAAAGTGGGACTTCTCCTGAGACGCTGTAGCGGCACAGGGCTACATCTTGCGATGACGGGGGAACCACGTGGTTTTTCTCGAGGTGTAGCAGGATTCTCGAATTACGACGGGGAATTCAGGATGCCTCTTGTGTTGGCCCAGGGAAGTCCAATCTTCCATTCGAGTTGCGAAGGAAAGCTGGGGATTGCTCTCGAGTGACTGCAGGGCCAATAGACCTCATCTAGGCTTGTGTCCAGAAGCCAGTGTTCCTCTCCAGGGGCGACAGGGATCTCGGGGTTGCATTCCAGACACACCCGGGGAGACAGGCATCCATCTCGAGTGGAAGCAAAGAACCCCGCTCTGCTCTCGAGTCGCGACGGGTATCTCTTGGAGCTCACTGGGTGGACTAAAGGGAGTCAAGCCTCCTGAGGCGTTTGGAGAGAGGTCGCGAGATTGGTCTCTAGGCCATGCAGGAGACGAAGGCCCTCATCTCGCGATGACGGGGGAGTCTTGGGGTTGTTCTCGAGCGGCGGCCCCAGTGTGCGCTTTCTCACGAGGTACGACGGCGAGGTCAGTGAGCCTCTCGTGGGGCGCCAGGGAAGTCGGGTCTCCATGCGAGTGGCGAGGGCGAGCGCCTCATTGCTCTCGAGCCATGGTAGGGTGCCGGGGACCAGCCCCGGCTGATCCAGGGTATTCGAAGGAGAGACGGCGTAGGCGAAGATCAGGAAACCACTGCTTAATTAAATGTTAATTAAGGATATAAAGAGTAATAGAATGAGGATAGCTCAGTGAGGAAATTCAGTGGAGAAAAGAGGCTGAATAATTCAGCCAGAAGGTAAGAGAAAGAACGACATGGTGAGACCAAGTTTCGGTGAACAAGGCCCGCACTTTATTTTTCAAAGTAGTTTTTATACCTTAAGTTATGCATAGAGGATAATGGGGGAAGGGGTCGAGTCTTGCAGCAAACCAGGCTTTCTTCCTGCAAACTTATCATATGCAAAAGCTTAGGTGATTTGCATCATCTTCTGGCCCGGAGGCCTGTTAACATTTTAAGACCTTTTCTTCAGAAAACTTATTTTTCTCTAAAGGTGGTTGGTCAGGAGCCACCCTCCAAAAAAGCATTAGATAAAGTTGCATTCCTACAGAGCAAAGGTGTGGTGGGCTATAACAAGAAAAAGAATTAACTCAAGGGTCCCAGGTTACAAACATTAAAGCTACTACTTACACCAATTATATTAATCAATACACTGCCAGGGACACAGCAGGTAAGGGATATGGAAACTTAGCAGCAAACAATGGCCCAACAAGTGAAAAACCATTCACCAATACAATTTCTAATCAATCTTGTAACTACTCAAAAGAATCTGTGTTTAGACAGTTTAGAACATCTCCTGCCTCTCACAGTTGGGAGGCTCTGAACAATCCCATGTGGCCGGAAAAACCTATTCAGGCAGGCTAGAGGATTTCCAAAGGAGTTTGTAGGTTAAACACTGTCACACCCAGGAATTATTAACTGGAACTGTAAGCTAACTCTTTTTTCAGAGAGAGGTAGTGGGGGAGAGCCCCCCGTAAAGTCAGAGGTTTAGGTGAAAGCACAAGCAGAAAGTAGGCAGACTCTGGTTTTGGGGGTATATGCTCGAGAATTTCCAGGGGGACTCCTGAAGCTCGATCCCGCCTTTGCGTATGCCGAGCCTCCTTCCTCATGACCTTTGTCATGGGCGGAGTTCCTCACTGGCTCCCAGCAGTGATAGAATTCCAGTGGAGCTATTCCAGATCCTGAAAGATGATGCTGTGGAAAGTGCTGCACTCAATATGCAATATGCAATATGCACTCAATATGCAATATGCCGGCTCACGGCAGTAGGGGAATCTGGCCTCGAGACGTGTTGAAGAAGGTCTCTCGAGGTCTTTCTCGGGTTGAGGCAGGACACCCTGGGGTCCCTCGACTTGTGCAGGTGACCTCAGGGGGCTTCTCATGGTGGCTCTGAGAAGTCAGGGAAACTGGAGGTGGGAGGGGCCTCTCGGCACTCCACTGGGTTTGGTGCATTGGAAGAGGGCCTCATCTCCAGTTGAGGCAGGAACCTCAGGGTTCCTCTGACTTCAGACTCCGATCGCAAGGTCCCTGCAGACTTGGGACAGGAGAGTCAGGCCTCGTCTTGGGTTGAGGCATGGAACTCCGCTTGCCTCTCGAGGTGTTCCCGGGGAGACAGGCCACTTGTCGAGCGGTATTTGGAACCTGGGGGTCTTTTCCCGACGATGCACGGGCGAGTCACTGCCCCTTCGTGTTGACTTCATTCACAGGGTGGAGTTCGAAGAGGTGTCCGGGCATCGGGTTCTTATCAAGAGGGGACCGGGAAATCGGGGTCCTTCGGAATGTGGAACCACCCACGAGGCCACGTCTGGAATGTCGTCGTGAGACCGGCCTCATCCTGAGGTGCGACCGGAAGGTCGGGAACCCCTTCCAGACAAAGCAGGGGAGTCGACCCTCCTGTCCAGATCAGGAGGGTAGAAGGGGCTCAGAGGAAGTGGTGCGGGAAAACCTCGGTGTTCCTCTTGAGGGAGACCGGGATGTCGGGGCACTTTGTGGGTCGCATCAAGGGTGCCAAGTACCGTTTCGACCTCCAATACCTAACGTGGGACTTCTCCTGAGACACTGTAGCGGGAAAGGGCTTCATCTTGCGATGACGGGGGAACCACGTGGATTTTCTCGAGTTGCAGCGGGATTCTCGAGTTACGACGGGGAATTCAGGATGCCTCTTGTGTTGGCCCAGGGAAGTCCAATCTTCCATTCGAGTTGCGAAGGAAAGCTGGGGATTGCTCTCGAGTGACTGCAGGGCCAATAGACCTCATCTAGGCTTGTGTCCAGAAGCCAATGTTCCTCTCCAGGGGCGAAAGGGATCTCGGGGTTGCATTCCAGACGCACCCGGGGAGACAGGCATCCATCTCGAGTGGAAGCAAAGAACCCCGCTCTGCTCTCGAGTCGCGACGGGTATCTCTTGGAGCTCACTGGGTGGACTAAAGGGAGTCAAGCCTCCTGAGGCGTTTGGAGAGAGGTCGAGAGACTGGTCTCTAGGCCATACAGGAGACGAAGGCCCTCAAGTCGCGATGACGGGGGAGGCTCGGGGTTGTTCTCGAGCGGCGGCCCCAGTGTGCGGTTTCTCGCGAGGTACGACGGCGAGGTCAGTGAGCCTCTCGTGGGGCGGCAAGGAAGTCGGGTCTCCATGCGAATGGCGAGGGGGAGCGCGTCTTTACTCTCAAGTCATAGTAGGGGAATCTGGCCTCGAGACGTGTTGAAGAAGGTCTCTCGAGGTCTTTCTCGGGTTGAGGCAGGACACCCTGGGGTCCCTCGACTTGTGCAGGTGACCTCAGGGGGCTTCTCATGGTGGCTCTGAGAAGTCAGGGAAACTGGAGGTGGGAGGGGCCTCTCGGCACTCCACTGGGTTTGGTGCATTGGAAGAGGGCCTCATCTCCAGTTGAGGCAGGAACCTCAGGGTTCCTCTGACTTCAGACTCCGATCGCAAGGTCCCTGCAGACTTGGGACAGGAGAGTCAGGCCTCGTCTTGGGTTGAGGCATGGAACTCCGCTTGCCTCTCGAGGTGTTCCCGGGGAGACAGGCCACTTGTCGAGCGGTATTTGGAACCTGGGGGTCTTTTCCCGACGATGCACGGGCGAGTCACTGCCCCTTCGTGTTGACTTCATTCACAGGGTGGAGTTCGAAGAGGTGTCCGGGCATCGGGTTCTTATCAAGAGGGGACCGGGAAATCGGGGTCCTTCGGAATGTGGAACCACCCACGAGGCCACGTCTGGAATGTCGTCGTGAGACCGGCCTCATCCTGAGGTGCGACCGGAAGGTCGGGAACCCCTTCCAGACAAAGCAGGGGAGTCGACCCTCCTGTCCAGATCAGGAGGGTAGAAGGGGCTCCGAGGAAGTGTTGCCGGAAAACTTCGGTGTTCCTCTCGAGGGAGACCGGGATGTCGGGGCACTTTGTGGGTCGCATCAAGGGTGACAAGTACCGTTTCGAACTCCAATTCCTAAAGTGGGACTTCTCCTGAGACGCTGTAGCGGCACAGGGCTACATCTTGCGATGACGGGGGAACCACGTGGTTTTTCTCGAGGTGTAGCAGGATTCTCGAATTACGACGGGGAATTCAGGATGCCTCTTGTGTTGGCCCAGGGAAGTCCAATCTTCCATTCGAGTTGCGAAGGAAAGCTGGGGATTGCTCTCGAGTGACTGCAGGGCCAATAGACCTCATCTAGGCTTGTGTCCAGAAGCCAGTGTTCCTCTCCAGGGGCGACAGGGATCTCGGGGTTGCATTCCAGACACACCCGGGGAGACAGGCATCCATCTCGAGTGGAAGCAAAGAACCCCGCTCTGCTCTCGAGTCGCGACGGGTATCTCTTGGAGCTCACTGGGTGGACTAAAGGGAGTCAAGCCTCCTGAGGCGTTTGGAGAGAGGTCGCGAGATTGGTCTCTAGGCCATGCAGGAGACGAAGGCCCTCATCTCGCGATGACGGGGGAGTCTTGGGGTTGTTCTCGAGCGGCGGCCCCAGTGTGCGCTTTCTCACGAGGTACGACGGCGAGGTCAGTGAGCCTCTCGTGGGGCGCCAGGGAAGTCGGGTCTCCATGCGAGTGGCGAGGGCGAGCGCCTCATTGCTCTCGAGCCATGGTAGGGTGCCGGGGACCAGCCCCGGCTGATCCAGGGTATTCGAAGGAGAGACGGCGTAGGCGAAGATCAGGAAACCACTGCTTAATTAAATGTTAATTAAGGATATAAAGAGTAATAGAATGAGGATAGCTCAGTGAGGAAATTCAGTGGAGAAAAGAGGCTGAATAATTCAGCCAGAAGGTAAGAGAAAGAACGACATGGTGAGACCAAGTTTCGGTGAACAAGGCCCGCACTTTATTTTTCAAAGTAGTTTTTATACCTTAAGTTATGCATAGAGGATAATGGGGGAAGGGGTCGAGTCTTGCAGCAAACCAGGCTTTCTTCCTGCAAACTTATCATATGCAAAAGCTTAGGTGATTTGCATCATCTTCTGGCCCGGAGGCCTGTTAACATTTTAAGACCTTTTCTTCAGAAAACTTATTTTTCTCTAAAGGTGGTTGGTCAGGAGCCACCCTCCAAAAAAGCATTAGATAAAGTTGCATTCCTACAGAGCAAAGGTGTGGTGGGCTATAACAAGAAAAAGAATTAACTCAAGGGTCCCAGGTTACAAACATTAAAGCTACTACTTACACCAATTATATTAATCAATACACTGCCAGGGACACAGCAGGTAAGGGATATGGAAACTTAGCAGCAAACAATGGCCCAACAAGTGAAAAACCATTCACCAATACAATTTCTAATCAATCTTGTAACTACTCAAAAGAATCTGTGTTTAGACAGTTTAGAACATCTCCTGCCTCTCACAGTTGGGAGGCTCTGAACAATCCCATGTGGCCGGAAAAACCTATTCAGGCAGGCTAGAGGATTTCCAAAGGAGTTTGTAGGTTAAACACTGTCACACCCAGGAATTATTAACTGGAACTGTAAGCTAACTCTTTTTTCAGAGAGAGGTAGTGGGGGAGAGCCCCCCGTAAAGTCAGAGGTTTAGGTGAAAGCACAAGCAGAAAGTAGGCAGACTCTGGTTTTGGGGGTATATGCTCGAGAATTTCCAGGGGGACTCCTGAAGCTCGATCCCGCCTTTGCGTATGCCGAGCCTCCTTCCTCATGACCTTTGTCATGGGCGGAGTTCCTCACTGGCTCCCAGCAGTGATAGAATTCCAGTGGAGCTATTCCAGATCCTGAAAGATGATGCTGTGGAAAGTGCTGCACTCAATATGCAATATGCAATATGCACTCAATATGCAATATGCCGGCTCACGGCAGTAGGGGAATCTGGCCTCGAGACGTGTTGAAGAAGGTCTCTCGAGGTCTTTCTCGGGTTGAGGCAGGACACCCTGGGGTCCCTCGACTTGTGCAGGTGACCTCAGGGGGCTTCTCATGGTGGCTCTGAGAAGTCAGGGAAACTGGAGGTGGGAGGGGCCTCTCGGCACTCCACTGGGTTTGGTGCATTGGAAGAGGGCCTCATCTCCAGTTGAGGCAGGAACCTCAGGGTTCCTCTGACTTCAGACTCCGATCGCAAGGTCCCTGCAGACTTGGGACAGGAGAGTCAGGCCTCGTCTTGGGTTGAGGCATGGAACTCCGCTTGCCTCTCGAGGTGTTCCCGGGGAGACAGGCCACTTGTCGAGCGGTATTTGGAACCTGGGGGTCTTTTCCCGACGATGCACGGGCGAGTCACTGCCCCTTCGTGTTGACTTCATTCACAGGGTGGAGTTCGAAGAGGTGTCCGGGCATCGGGTTCTTATCAAGAGGGGACCGGGAAATCGGGGTCCTTCGGAATGTGGAACCACCCACGAGGCCACGTCTGGAATGTCGTCGTGAGACCGGCCTCATCCTGAGGTGCGACCGGAAGGTCGGGAACCCCTTCCAGACAAAGCAGGGGAGTCGACCCTCCTGTCCAGATCAGGAGGGTAGAAGGGGCTCAGAGGAAGTGGTGCGGGAAAACCTCGGTGTTCCTCTTGAGGGAGACCGGGATGTCGGGGCACTTTGTGGGTCGCATCAAGGGTGCCAAGTACCGTTTCGACCTCCAATACCTAACGTGGGACTTCTCCTGAGACACTGTAGCGGGAAAGGGCTTCATCTTGCGATGACGGGGGAACCACGTGGATTTTCTCGAGTTGCAGCGGGATTCTCGAGTTACGACGGGGAATTCAGGATGCCTCTTGTGTTGGCCCAGGGAAGTCCAATCTTCCATTCGAGTTGCGAAGGAAAGCTGGGGATTGCTCTCGAGTGACTGCAGGGCCAATAGACCTCATCTAGGCTTGTGTCCAGAAGCCAATGTTCCTCTCCAGGGGCGAAAGGGATCTCGGGGTTGCATTCCAGACGCACCCGGGGAGACAGGCATCCATCTCGAGTGGAAGCAAAGAACCCCGCTCTGCTCTCGAGTCGCGACGGGTATCTCTTGGAGCTCACTGGGTGGACTAAAGGGAGTCAAGCCTCCTGAGGCGTTTGGAGAGAGGTCGAGAGACTGGTCTCTAGGCCATACAGGAGACGAAGGCCCTCAAGTCGCGATGACGGGGGAGGCTCGGGGTTGTTCTCGAGCGGCGGCCCCAGTGTGCGGTTTCTCGCGAGGTACGACGGCGAGGTCAGTGAGCCTCTCGTGGGGCGGCAAGGAAGTCGGGTCTCCATGCGAATGGCGAGGGGGAGCGCGTCTTTACTCTCAAGTCATAGTAGGGGAATCTGGCCTCGAGACGTGTTGAAGAAGGTCTCTCGAGGTCTTTCTCGGGTTGAGGCAGGACACCCTGGGGTCCCTCGACTTGTGCAGGTGACCTCAGGGGGCTTCTCATGGTGGCTCTGAGAAGTCAGGGAAACTGGAGGTGGGAGGGGCCTCTCGGCACTCCACTGGGTTTGGTGCATTGGAAGAGGGCCTCATCTCCAGTTGAGGCAGGAACCTCAGGGTTCCTCTGACTTCAGACTCCGATCGCAAGGTCCCTGCAGACTTGGGACAGGAGAGTCAGGCCTCGTCTTGGGTTGAGGCATGGAACTCCGCTTGCCTCTCGAGGTGTTCCCGGGGAGACAGGCCACTTGTCGAGCGGTATTTGGAACCTGGGGGTCTTTTCCCGACGATGCACGGGCGAGTCACTGCCCCTTCGTGTTGACTTCATTCACAGGGTGGAGTTCGAAGAGGTGTCCGGGCATCGGGTTCTTATCAAGAGGGGACCGGGAAATCGGGGTCCTTCGGAATGTGGAACCACCCACGAGGCCACGTCTGGAATGTCGTCGTGAGACCGGCCTCATCCTGAGGTGCGACCGGAAGGTCGGGAACCCCTTCCAGACAAAGCAGGGGAGTCGACCCTCCTGTCCAGATCAGGAGGGTAGAAGGGCCTCAGAGGAAGTGGTGCGGGAAAACCTCGGTGTTCCTCTTGAGGGAGACCGGGATGTCGGGGCACTTTGTGGGTCGCATCAAGGGTGCCAAGTACCGTTTCGACCTCCAATTCCTAACGTGGGACTTCTCCTGAGACACTGTAGCGGGAAAGGGCTTCATCTTGCGATGACGGGGGAACCACGTGGATTTTCTCGAGTTGCAGCGGGATTCTCGAGTTACGACGGGGAATTCAGGATGCCTCTTGTGTTGGCCCAGGGAAGTCCAATCTTCCATTCGAGTTGCGAAGGAAAGCTGGGGATTGCTCTCGAGTGACTGCAGGGCCAATAGACCTCATCTAGGCTTGTGTCCAGAAGCCAGTGTTCCTCTCCAGGGGCGACAGGGATCTCGGGGTTGCATTCCAGACGCACCCGGGGAGACAGGCATCCATCTCGAGTGGAAGCAAAGAACCCCGCTCTGCTCTCGAGTCGCGACGGGTATCTCTTGGAGCTCACTGGGTGGACTAAAGGGAGTCAAGCCTCCTGAGGCGTTTGGAGAGAGGTCGAGAGACTGGTCTCTAGGCCATACAGGAGACGAAGGCCCTCATCTCGCGATGACGGGGGAGTCTCGGGGTTGTTCTCGAGCGGCGGCCCCAGTGTGCGGTTTCTCGCGAGGTACGACGGTGAGGTCAGTGAGCCTCTCGTGGGGCGGCAAGGAAGTCGGGTCTCCATGCGAATGGCGAGGGGGAGCGCGTCTTTACTCTCAAGTCATAGTAGGGGAATCTGGCCTCGAGACGTGTTGAAGAAGGTCTCTCGAGGTCTTTCTCGGGTTGAGGCAGGACACCCTGGGGTCCCTCGACTTGTGCAGGTGACCTCAGGGGGCTTCTCATGGTGGCTCTGAGAAGTCAGGGAAACTGGAGGTGGGAGGGGCCTCTCGGCACTCCACTGGGTTTGGTGCATTGGAAGAGGGCCTCATCTCCAGTTGAGGCAGGAACCTCAGGGTTCCTCTGACTTCAGACTCCGATCGCAAGGTCCCTGCAGACTTGGGACAGGAGAGTCAGGCCTCGTCTTGGGTTGAGGCATGGAACTCCGCTTGCCTCTCGAGGTGTTCCCGGGGAGACAGGCCACTTGTCGAGCGGTATTTGGAACCTGGGGGTCTTTTCCCGACGATGCACGGGCGAGTCACTGCCCCTTCGTGTTGACTTCATTCACAGGGTGGAGTTCGAAGAGGTGTCCGGGCATCGGGTTCTTATCAAGAGGGGACCGGGAAATCGGGGTCCTTCGGAATGTGGAACCACCCACGAGGCCACGTCTGGAATGTCGTCGTGAGACCGGCCTCATCCTGAGGTGCGACCGGAAGGTCGGGAACCCCTTCCAGACAAAGCAGGGGAGTCGACCCTCCTGTCCAGATCAGGAGGGTAGAAGGGGCTCAGAGGAAGTGGTGCGGGAAAACCTCGGTGTTCCTCTTGAGGGAGACCGGGATGTCGGGGCACTTTGTGGGTCGCATCAAGGGTGCCAAGTACCGTTTCGACCTCCAATACCTAACGTGGGACTTCTCCTGAGACACTGTAGCGGGAAAGGGCTTCATCTTGCGATGACGGGGGAACCACGTGGATTTTCTCGAGTTGCAGCGGGATTCTCGAGTTACGACGGGGAATTCAGGATGCCTCTTGTGTTGGCCCAGGGAAGTCCAATCTTCCATTCGAGTTGCGAAGGAAAGCTGGGGATTGCTCTCGAGTGACTGCAGGGCCAATAGACCTCATCTAGGCTTGTGTCCAGAAGCCAATGTTCCTCTCCAGGGGCGAAAGGGATCTCGGGGTTGCATTCCAGACGCACCCGGGGAGACAGGCATCCATCTCGAGTGGAAGCAAAGAACCCCGCTCTGCTCTCGAGTCGCGACGGGTATCTCTTGGAGCTCACTGGGTGGACTAAAGGGAGTCAAGCCTCCTGAGGCGTTTGGAGAGAGGTCGAGAGACTGGTCTCTAGGCCATACAGGAGACGAAGGCCCTCAAGTCGCGATGACGGGGGAGGCTCGGGGTTGTTCTCGAGCGGCGGCCCCAGTGTGCGGTTTCTCGCGAGGTACGACGGCGAGGTCAGTGAGCCTCTCGTGGGGCGGCAAGGAAGTCGGGTCTCCATGCGAATGGCGAGGGGGAGCGCGTCTTTACTCTCAAGTCATAGTAGGGGAATCTGGCCTCGAGACGTGTTGAAGAAGGTCTCTCGAGGTCTTTCTCGGGTTGAGGCAGGACACCCTGGGGTCCCTCGACTTGTGCAGGTGACCTCAGGGGGCTTCTCATGGTGGCTCTGAGAAGTCAGGGAAACTGGAGGTGGGAGGGGCCTCTCGGCACTCCACTGGGTTTGGTGCATTGGAAGAGGGCCTCATCTCCAGTTGAGGCAGGAACCTCAGGGTTCCTCTGACTTCAGACTCCGATCGCAAGGTCCCTGCAGACTTGGGACAGGAGAGTCAGGCCTCGTCTTGGGTTGAGGCATGGAACTCCGCTTGCCTCTCGAGGTGTTCCCGGGGAGACAGGCCACTTGTCGAGCGGTATTTGGAACCTGGGGGTCTTTTCCCGACGATGCACGGGCGAGTCACTGCCCCTTCGTGTTGACTTCATTCACAGGGTGGAGTTCGAAGAGGTGTCCGGGCATCGGGTTCTTATCAAGAGGGGACCGGGAAATCGGGGTCCTTCGGAATGTGGAACCACCCACGAGGCCACGTCTGGAATGTCGTCGTGAGACCGGCCTCATCCTGAGGTGCGACCGGAAGGTCGGGAACCCCTTCCAGACAAAGCAGGGGAGTCGACCCTCCTGTCCAGATCAGGAGGGTAGAAGAGGCTCCGAGGAAGTGTTGCCGGAAAACTTCGGTGTTCCTCTCGAGGGAGACCGGGATGTCGGGGCACTTTGTGGGTCGCATCAAGGGTGACAAGTACCGTTTCGAACTCCAATTCCTAAAGTGGGACTTCTCCTGAGACGCTGTAGCGGCACAGGGCTACATCTTGCGATGACGGGGGAACCACGTGGTTTTTCTCGAGGTGTAGCAGGATTCTCGAATTACGACGGGGAATTCAGGATGCCTCTTGTGTTGGCCCAGGGAAGTCCAATCTTCCATTCGAGTTGCGAAGGAAAGCTGGGGATTGCTCTCGAGTGACTGCAGGGCCAATAGACCTCATCTAGGCTTGTGTCCAGAAGCCAGTGTTCCTCTCCAGGGGCGACAGGGATCTCGGGGTTGCATTCCAGACACACCCGGGGAGACAGGCATCCATCTCGAGTGGAAGCAAAGAACCCCGCTCTGCTCTCGAGTCGCGACGGGTATCTCTTGGAGCTCACTGGGTGGACTAAAGGGAGTCAAGCCTCCTGAGGCGTTTGGAGAGAGGTCGCGAGATTGGTCTCTAGGCCATGCAGGAGACGAAGGCCCTCATCTCGCGATGACGGGGGAGTCTTGGGGTTGTTCTCGAGCGGCGGCCCCAGTGTGCGCTTTCTCACGAGGTACGACGGCGAGGTCAGTGAGCCTCTCGTGGGGCGCCAGGGAAGTCGGGTCTCCATGCGAGTGGCGAGGGCGAGCGCCTCATTGCTCTCGAGCCATGGTAGGGTGCCGGGGACCAGCCCCGGCTGATCCAGGGTATTCGAAGGAGAGACGGCGTAGGCGAAGATCAGGAAACCACTGCTTAATTAAATGTTAATTAAGGATATAAAGAGTAATAGAATGAGGATAGCTCAGTGAGGAAATTCAGTGGAGAAAAGAGGCTGAATAATTCAGCCAGAAGGTAAGAGAAAGAACGACATGGTGAGACCAAGTTTCGGTGAACAAGGCCCGCACTTTATTTTTCAAAGTAGTTTTTATACCTTAAGTTATGCATAGAGGATAATGGGGGAAGGGGTCGAGTCTTGCAGCAAACCAGGCTTTCTTCCTGCAAACTTATCATATGCAAAAGCTTAGGTGATTTGCATCATCTTCTGGCCCGGAGGCCTGTTAACATTTTAAGACCTTTTCTTCAGAAAACTTATTTTTCTCTAAAGGTGGTTGGTCAGGAGCCACCCTCCAAAAAAGCATTAGATAAAGTTGCATTCCTACAGAGCAAAGGTGTGGTGGGCTATAACAAGAAAAAGAATTAACTCAAGGGTCCCAGGTTACAAACATTAAAGCTACTACTTACACCAATTATATTAATCAATACACTGCCAGGGACACAGCAGGTAAGGGATATGGAAACTTAGCAGCAAACAATGGCCCAACAAGTGAAAAACCATTCACCAATACAATTTCTAATCAATCTTGTAACTACTCAAAAGAATCTGTGTTTAGACAGTTTAGAACATCTCCTGCCTCTCACAGTTGGGAGGCTCTGAACAATCCCATGTGGCCGGAAAAACCTATTCAGGCAGGCTAGAGGATTTCCAAAGGAGTTTGTAGGTTAAACACTGTCACACCCAGGAATTATTAACTGGAACTGTAAGCTAACTCTTTTTTCAGAGAGAGGTAGTGGGGGAGAGCCCCCCGTAAAGTCAGAGGTTTAGGTGAAAGCACAAGCAGAAAGTAGGCAGACTCTGGTTTTGGGGGTATATGCTCGAGAATTTCCAGGGGGACTCCTGAAGCTCGATCCCGCCTTTGCGTATGCCGAGCCTCCTTCCTCATGACCTTTGTCATGGGCGGAGTTCCTCACTGGCTCCCAGCAGTGATAGAATTCCAGTGGAGCTATTCCAGATCCTGAAAGATGATGCTGTGGAAAGTGCTGCACTCAATATGCAATATGCAATATGCACTCAATATGCAATATGCCGGCTCACGGCAGTAGGGGAATCTGGCCTCGAGACGTGTTGAAGAAGGTCTCTCGAGGTCTTTCTCGGGTTGAGGCAGGACACCCTGGGGTCCCTCGACTTGTGCAGGTGACCTCAGGGGGCTTCTCATGGTGGCTCTGAGAAGTCAGGGAAACTGGAGGTGGGAGGGGCCTCTCGGCACTCCACTGGGTTTGGTGCATTGGAAGAGGGCCTCATCTCCAGTTGAGGCAGGAACCTCAGGGTTCCTCTGACTTCAGACTCCGATCGCAAGGTCCCTGCAGACTTGGGACAGGAGAGTCAGGCCTCGTCTTGGGTTGAGGCATGGAACTCCGCTTGCCTCTCGAGGTGTTCCCGGGGAGACAGGCCACTTGTCGAGCGGTATTTGGAACCTGGGGGTCTTTTCCCGACGATGCACGGGCGAGTCACTGCCCCTTCGTGTTGACTTCATTCACAGGGTGGAGTTCGAAGAGGTGTCCGGGCATCGGGTTCTTATCAAGAGGGGACCGGGAAATCGGGGTCCTTCGGAATGTGGAACCACCCACGAGGCCACGTCTGGAATGTCGTCGTGAGACCGGCCTCATCCTGAGGTGCGACCGGAAGGTCGGGAACCCCTTCCAGACAAAGCAGGGGAGTCGACCCTCCTGTCCAGATCAGGAGGGTAGAAGGGGCTCAGAGGAAGTGGTGCGGGAAAACCTCGGTGTTCCTCTTGAGGGAGACCGGGATGTCGGGGCACTTTGTGGGTCGCATCAAGGGTGCCAAGTACCGTTTCGACCTCCAATACCTAACGTGGGACTTCTCCTGAGACACTGTAGCGGGAAAGGGCTTCATCTTGCGATGACGGGGGAACCACGTGGATTTTCTCGAGTTGCAGCGGGATTCTCGAGTTACGACGGGGAATTCAGGATGCCTCTTGTGTTGGCCCAGGGAAGTCCAATCTTCCATTCGAGTTGCGAAGGAAAGCTGGGGATTGCTCTCGAGTGACTGCAGGGCCAATAGACCTCATCTAGGCTTGTGTCCAGAAGCCAATGTTCCTCTCCAGGGGCGAAAGGGATCTCGGGGTTGCATTCCAGACGCACCCGGGGAGACAGGCATCCATCTCGAGTGGAAGCAAAGAACTCCGCTCTGCTCTCGAGTCGCGACGGGTATCTCTTGGAGCTCACTGGGTGGACTAAAGGGAGTCAAGCCTCCTGAGGCGTTTGGAGAGAGGTCGAGAGACTGGTCTCTAGGCCATACAGGAGACGAAGGCCCTCAAGTCGCGATGACGGGGGAGGCTCGGGGTTGTTCTCGAGCGGCGGCCCCAGTGTGCGGTTTCTCGCGAGGTACGACGGCGAGGTCAGTGAGCCTCTCGTGGGGCGGCAAGGAAGTCGGGTCTCCATGCGAATGGCGAGGGGGAGCGCGTCTTTACTCTCAAGTCATAGTAGGGGAATCTGGCCTCGAGACGTGTTGAAGAAGGTCTCTCGAGGTCTTTCTCGGGTTGAGGCAGGACACCCTGGGGTCCCTCGACTTGTGCAGGTGACCTCAGGGGGCTTCTCATGGTGGCTCTGAGAAGTCAGGGAAACTGGAGGTGGGAGGGGCCTCTCGGCACTCCACTGGGTTTGGTGCATTGGAAGAGGGCCTCATCTCCAGTTGAGGCAGGAACCTCAGGGTTCCTCTGACTTCAGACTCCGATCGCAAGGTCCCTGCAGACTTGGGACAGGAGAGTCAGGCCTCGTCTTGGGTTGAGGCATGGAACTCCGCTTGCCTCTCGAGGTGTTCCCGGGGAGACAGGCCACTTGTCGAGCGGTATTTGGAACCTGGGGGTCTTTTCCCGACGATGCACGGGCGAGTCACTGCCCCTTCGTGTTGACTTCATTCACAGGGTGGAGTTCGAAGAGGTGTCCGGGCATCGGGTTCTTATCAAGAGGGGACCGGGAAATCGGGGTCCTTCGGAATGTGGAACCACCCACGAGGCCACGTCTGGAATGTCGTCGTGAGACCGGCCTCATCCTGAGGTGCGACCGGAAGGTCGGGAACCCCTTCCAGACAAAGCAGGGGAGTCGACCCTCCTGTCCAGATCAGGAGGGTAGAAGAGGCTCCGAGGAAGTGTTGCCGGAAAACTTCGGTGTTCCTCTCGAGGGAGACCGGGATGTCGGGGCACTTTGTGGGTCGCATCAAGGGTGACAAGTACCGTTTCGAACTCCAATTCCTAAAGTGGGACTTCTCCTGAGACGCTGTAGCGGCACAGGGCTACATCTTGCGATGACGGGGGAACCACGTGGTTTTTCTCGAGGTGTAGCAGGATTCTCGAATTACGACGGGGAATTCAGGATGCCTCTTGTGTTGGCCCAGGGAAGTCCAATCTTCCATTCGAGTTGCGAAGGAAAGCTGGGGATTGCTCTCGAGTGACTGCAGGGCCAATAGACCTCATCTAGGCTTGTGTCCAGAAGCCAGTGTTCCTCTCCAGGGGCGACAGGGATCTCGGGGTTGCATTCCAGACACACCCGGGGAGACAGGCATCCATCTCGAGTGGAAGCAAAGAACCCCGCTCTGCTCTCGAGTCGCGACGGGTATCTCTTGGAGCTCACTGGGTGGACTAAAGGGAGTCAAGCCTCCTGAGGCGTTTGGAGAGAGGTCGCGAGATTGGTCTCTAGGCCATGCAGGAGACGAAGGCCCTCATCTCGCGATGACGGGGGAGTCTTGGGGTTGTTCTCGAGCGGCGGCCCCAGTGTGCGCTTTCTCACGAGGTACGACGGCGAGGTCAGTGAGCCTCTCGTGGGGCGCCAGGGAAGTCGGGTCTCCATGCGAGTGGCGAGGGCGAGCGCCTCATTGCTCTCGAGCCATGGTAGGGTGCCGGGGACCAGCCCCGGCTGATCCAGGGTATTCGAAGGAGAGACGGCGTAGGCGAAGATCAGGAAACCACTGCTTAATTAAATGTTAATTAAGGATATAAAGAGTAATAGAATGAGGATAGCTCAGTGAGGAAATTCAGTGGAGAAAAGAGGCTGAATAATTCAGCCAGAAGGTAAGAGAAAGAACGACATGGTGAGACCAAGTTTCGGTGAACAAGGCCCGCACTTTATTTTTCAAAGTAGTTTTTATACCTTAAGTTATGCATAGAGGATAATGGGGGAAGGGGTCGAGTCTTGCAGCAAACCAGGCTTTCTTCCTGCAAACTTATCATATGCAAAAGCTTAGGTGATTTGCATCATCTTCTGGCCCGGAGGCCTGTTAACATTTTAAGACCTTTTCTTCAGAAAACTTATTTTTCTCTAAAGGTGGTTGGTCAGGAGCCACCCTCCAAAAAAGCATTAGATAAAGTTGCATTCCTACAGAGCAAAGGTGTGGTGGGCTATAACAAGAAAAAGAATTAACTCAAGGGTCCCAGGTTACAAACATTAAAGCTACTACTTACACCAATTATATTAATCAATACACTGCCAGGGACACAGCAGGTAAGGGATATGGAAACTTAGCAGCAAACAATGGCCCAACAAGTGAAAAACCATTCACCAATACAATTTCTAATCAATCTTGTAACTACTCAAAAGAATCTGTGTTTAGACAGTTTAGAACATCTCCTGCCTCTCACAGTTGGGAGGCTCTGAACAATCCCATGTGGCCGGAAAAACCTATTCAGGCAGGCTAGAGGATTTCCAAAGGAGTTTGTAGGTTAAACACTGTCACACCCAGGAATTATTAACTGGAACTGTAAGCTAACTCTTTTTTCAGAGAGAGGTAGTGGGGGAGAGCCCCCCGTAAAGTCAGAGGTTTAGGTGAAAGCACAAGCAGAAAGTAGGCAGACTCTGGTTTTGGGGGTATATGCTCGAGAATTTCCAGGGGGACTCCTGAAGCTCGATCCCGCCTTTGCGTATGCCGAGCCTCCTTCCTCATGACCTTTGTCATGGGCGGAGTTCCTCACTGGCTCCCAGCAGTGATAGAATTCCAGTGGAGCTATTCCAGATCCTGAAAGATGATGCTGTGGAAAGTGCTGCACTCAATATGCAATATGCAATATGCACTCAATATGCAATATGCCGGCTCACGGCAGTAGGGGAATCTGGCCTCGAGACGTGTTGAAGAAGGTCTCTCGAGGTCTTTCTCGGGTTGAGGCAGGACACCCTGGGGTCCCTCGACTTGTGCAGGTGACCTCAGGGGGCTTCTCATGGTGGCTCTGAGAAGTCAGGGAAACTGGAGGTGGGAGGGGCCTCTCGGCACTCCACTGGGTTTGGTGCATTGGAAGAGGGCCTCATCTCCAGTTGAGGCAGGAACCTCAGGGTTCCTCTGACTTCAGACTCCGATCGCAAGGTCCCTGCAGACTTGGGACAGGAGAGTCAGGCCTCGTCTTGGGTTGAGGCATGGAACTCCGCTTGCCTCTCGAGGTGTTCCCGGGGAGACAGGCCACTTGTCGAGCGGTATTTGGAACCTGGGGGTCTTTTCCCGACGATGCACGGGCGAGTCACTGCCCCTTCGTGTTGACTTCATTCACAGGGTGGAGTTCGAAGAGGTGTCCGGGCATCGGGTTCTTATCAAGAGGGGACCGGGAAATCGGGGTCCTTCGGAATGTGGAACCACCCACGAGGCCACGTCTGGAATGTCGTCGTGAGACCGGCCTCATCCTGAGGTGCGACCGGAAGGTCGGGAACCCCTTCCAGACAAAGCAGGGGAGTCGACCCTCCTGTCCAGATCAGGAGGGTAGAAGGGGCTCAGAGGAAGTGGTGCGGGAAAACCTCGGTGTTCCTCTTGAGGGAGACCGGGATGTCGGGGCACTTTGTGGGTCGCATCAAGGGTGCCAAGTACCGTTTCGACCTCCAATACCTAACGTGGGACTTCTCCTGAGACACTGTAGCGGGAAAGGGCTTCATCTTGCGATGACGGGGGAACCACGTGGATTTTCTCGAGTTGCAGCGGGATTCTCGAGTTACGACGGGGAATTCAGGATGCCTCTTGTGTTGGCCCAGGGAAGTCCAATCTTCCATTCGAGTTGCGAAGGAAAGCTGGGGATTGCTCTCGAGTGACTGCAGGGCCAATAGACCTCATCTAGGCTTGTGTCCAGAAGCCAATGTTCCTCTCCAGGGGCGAAAGGGATCTCGGGGTTGCATTCCAGACGCACCCGGGGAGACAGGCATCCATCTCGAGTGGAAGCAAAGAACCCCGCTCTGCTCTCGAGTCGCGACGGGTATCTCTTGGAGCTCACTGGGTGGACTAAAGGGAGTCAAGCCTCCTGAGGCGTTTGGAGAGAGGTCGAGAGACTGGTCTCTAGGCCATACAGGAGACGAAGGCCCTCAAGTCGCGATGACGGGGGAGGCTCGGGGTTGTTCTCGAGCGGCGGCCCCAGTGTGCGGTTTCTCGCGAGGTACGACGGCGAGGTCAGTGAGCCTCTCGTGGGGCGGCAAGGAAGTCGGGTCTCCATGCGAATGGCGAGGGGGAGCGCGTCTTTACTCTCAAGTCATAGTAGGGGAATCTGGCCTCGAGACGTGTTGAAGAAGGTCTCTCGAGGTCTTTCTCGGGTTGAGGCAGGACACCCTGGGGTCCCTCGACTTGTGCAGGTGACCTCAGGGGGCTTCTCATGGTGGCTCTGAGAAGTCAGGGAAACTGGAGGTGGGAGGGGCCTCTCGGCACTCCACTGGGTTTGGTGCATTGGAAGAGGGCCTCATCTCCAGTTGAGGCAGGAACCTCAGGGTTCCTCTGACTTCAGACTCCGATCGCAAGGTCCCTGCAGACTTGGGACAGGAGAGTCAGGCCTCGTCTTGGGTTGAGGCATGGAACTCCGCTTGCCTCTCGAGGTGTTCCCGGGGAGACAGGCCACTTGTCGAGCGGTATTTGGAACCTGGGGGTCTTTTCCCGACGATGCACGGGCGAGTCACTGCCCCTTCGTGTTGACTTCATTCACAGGGTGGAGTTCGAAGAGGTGTCCGGGCATCGGGTTCTTATCAAGAGGGGACCGGGAAATCGGGGTCCTTCGGAATGTGGAACCACCCACGAGGCCACGTCTGGAATGTCGTCGTGAGACCGGCCTCATCCTGAGGTGCGACCGGAAGGTCGGGAACCCCTTCCAGACAAAGCAGGGGAGTCGACCCTCCTGTCCAGATCAGGAGGGTAGAAGAGGCTCCGAGGAAGTGTTGCCGGAAAACTTCGGTGTTCCTCTCGAGGGAGACCGGGATGTCGGGGCACTTTGTGGGTCGCATCAAGGGTGACAAGTACCGTTTCGAACTCCAATTCCTAAAGTGGGACTTCTCCTGAGACGCTGTAGCGGCACAGGGCTACATCTTGCGATGACGGGGGAACCACGTGGTTTTTCTCGAGGTGTAGCAGGATTCTCGAATTACGACGGGGAATTCAGGATGCCTCTTGTGTTGGCCCAGGGAAGTCCAATCTTCCATTCGAGTTGCGAAGGAAAGCTGGGGATTGCTCTCGAGTGACTGCAGGGCCAATAGACCTCATCTAGGCTTGTGTCCAGAAGCCAGTGTTCCTCTCCAGGGGCGACAGGGATCTCGGGGTTGCATTCCAGACACACCCGGGGAGACAGGCATCCATCTCGAGTGGAAGCAAAGAACCCCGCTCTGCTCTCGAGTCGCGACGGGTATCTCTTGGAGCTCACTGGGTGGACTAAAGGGAGTCAAGCCTCCTGAGGCGTTTGGAGAGAGGTCGCGAGATTGGTCTCTAGGCCATGCAGGAGACGAAGGCCCTCATCTCGCGATGACGGGGGAGTCTTGGGGTTGTTCTCGAGCGGCGGCCCCAGTGTGCGCTTTCTCACGAGGTACGACGGCGAGGTCAGTGAGCCTCTCGTGGGGCGCCAGGGAAGTCGGGTCTCCATGCGAGTGGCGAGGGCGAGCGCCTCATTGCTCTCGAGCCATGGTAGGGTGCCGGGGACCAGCCCCGGCTGATCCAGGGTATTCGAAGGAGAGACGGCGTAGGCGAAGATCAGGAAACCACTGCTTAATTAAATGTTAATTAAGGATATAAAGAGTAATAGAATGAGGATAGCTCAGTGAGGAAATTCAGTGGAGAAAAGAGGCTGAATAATTCAGCCAGAAGGTAAGAGAAAGAACGACATGGTGAGACCAAGTTTCGGTGAACAAGGCCCGCACTTTATTTTTCAAAGTAGTTTTTATACCTTAAGTTATGCATAGAGGATAATGGGGGAAGGGGTCGAGTCTTGCAGCAAACCAGGCTTTCTTCCTGCAAACTTATCATATGCAAAAGCTTAGGTGATTTGCATCATCTTCTGGCCCGGAGGCCTGTTAACATTTTAAGACCTTTTCTTCAGAAAACTTATTTTTCTCTAAAGGTGGTTGGTCAGGAGCCACCCTCCAAAAAAGCATTAGATAAAGTTGCATTCCTACAGAGCAAAGGTGTGGTGGGCTATAACAAGAAAAAGAATTAACTCAAGGGTCCCAGGTTACAAACATTAAAGCTACTACTTACACCAATTATATTAATCAATACACTGCCAGGGACACAGCAGGTAAGGGATATGGAAACTTAGCAGCAAACAATGGCCCAACAAGTGAAAAACCATTCACCAATACAATTTCTAATCAATCTTGTAACTACTCAAAAGAATCTGTGTTTAGACAGTTTAGAACATCTCCTGCCTCTCACAGTTGGGAGGCTCTGAACAATCCCATGTGGCCGGAAAAACCTATTCAGGCAGGCTAGAGGATTTCCAAAGGAGTTTGTAGGTTAAACACTGTCACACCCAGGAATTATTAACTGGAACTGTAAGCTAACTCTTTTTTCAGAGAGAGGTAGTGGGGGAGAGCCCCCCGTAAAGTCAGAGGTTTAGGTGAAAGCACAAGCAGAAAGTAGGCAGACTCTGGTTTTGGGGGTATATGCTCGAGAATTTCCAGGGGGACTCCTGAAGCTCGATCCCGCCTTTGCGTATGCCGAGCCTCCTTCCTCATGACCTTTGTCATGGGCGGAGTTCCTCACTGGCTCCCAGCAGTGATAGAATTCCAGTGGAGCTATTCCAGATCCTGAAAGATGATGCTGTGGAAAGTGCTGCACTCAATATGCAATATGCAATATGCACTCAATATGCAATATGCCGGCTCACGGCAGTAGGGGAATCTGGCCTCGAGACGTGTTGAAGAAGGTCTCTCGAGGTCTTTCTCGGGTTGAGGCAGGACACCCTGGGGTCCCTCGACTTGTGCAGGTGACCTCAGGGGGCTTCTCATGGTGGCTCTGAGAAGTCAGGGAAACTGGAGGTGGGAGGGGCCTCTCGGCACTCCACTGGGTTTGGTGCATTGGAAGAGGGCCTCATCTCCAGTTGAGGCAGGAACCTCAGGGTTCCTCTGACTTCAGACTCCGATCGCAAGGTCCCTGCAGACTTGGGACAGGAGAGTCAGGCCTCGTCTTGGGTTGAGGCATGGAACTCCGCTTGCCTCTCGAGGTGTTCCCGGGGAGACAGGCCACTTGTCGAGCGGTATTTGGAACCTGGGGGTCTTTTCCCGACGATGCACGGGCGAGTCACTGCCCCTTCGTGTTGACTTCATTCACAGGGTGGAGTTCGAAGAGGTGTCCGGGCATCGGGTTCTTATCAAGAGGGGACCGGGAAATCGGGGTCCTTCGGAATGTGGAACCACCCACGAGGCCACGTCTGGAATGTCGTCGTGAGACCGGCCTCATCCTGAGGTGCGACCGGAAGGTCGGGAACCCCTTCCAGACAAAGCAGGGGAGTCGACCCTCCTGTCCAGATCAGGAGGGTAGAAGGGGCTCAGAGGAAGTGGTGCGGGAAAACCTCGGTGTTCCTCTTGAGGGAGACCGGGATGTCGGGGCACTTTGTGGGTCGCATCAAGGGTGCCAAGTACCGTTTCGACCTCCAATACCTAACGTGGGACTTCTCCTGAGACACTGTAGCGGGAAAGGGCTTCATCTTGCGATGACGGGGGAACCACGTGGATTTTCTCGAGTTGCAGCGGGATTCTCGAGTTACGACGGGGAATTCAGGATGCCTCTTGTGTTGGCCCAGGGAAGTCCAATCTTCCATTCGAGTTGCGAAGGAAAGCTGGGGATTGCTCTCGAGTGACTGCAGGGCCAATAGACCTCATCTAGGCTTGTGTCCAGAAGCCAATGTTCCTCTCCAGGGGCGAAAGGGATCTCGGGGTTGCATTCCAGACGCACCCGGGGAGACAGGCATCCATCTCGAGTGGAAGCAAAGAACCCCGCTCTGCTCTCGAGTCGCGACGGGTATCTCTTGGAGCTCACTGGGTGGACTAAAGGGAGTCAAGCCTCCTGAGGCGTTTGGAGAGAGGTCGAGAGACTGGTCTCTAGGCCATACAGGAGACGAAGGCCCTCAAGTCGCGATGACGGGGGAGGCTCGGGGTTGTTCTCGAGCGGCGGCCCCAGTGTGCGGTTTCTCGCGAGGTACGACGGCGAGGTCAGTGAGCCTCTCGTGGGGCGGCAAGGAAGTCGGGTCTCCATGCGAATGGCGAGGGGGAGCGCGTCTTTACTCTCAAGTCATAGTAGGGGAATCTGGCCTCGAGACGTGTTGAAGAAGGTCTCTCGAGGTCTTTCTCGGGTTGAGGCAGGACACCCTGGGGTCCCTCGACTTGTGCAGGTGACCTCAGGGGGCTTCTCATGGTGGCTCTGAGAAGTCAGGGAAACTGGAGGTGGGAGGGGCCTCTCGGCACTCCACTGGGTTTGGTGCATTGGAAGAGGGCCTCATCTCCAGTTGAGGCAGGAACCTCAGGGTTCCTCTGACTTCAGACTCCGATCGCAAGGTCCCTGCAGACTTGGGACAGGAGAGTCAGGCCTCGTCTTGGGTTGAGGCATGGAACTCCGCTTGCCTCTCGAGGTGTTCCCGGGGAGACAGGCCACTTGTCGAGCGGTATTTGGAACCTGGGGGTCTTTTCCCGACGATGCACGGGCGAGTCACTGCCCCTTCGTGTTGACTTCATTCACAGGGTGGAGTTCGAAGAGGTGTCCGGGCATCGGGTTCTTATCAAGAGGGGACCGGGAAATCGGGGTCCTTCGGAATGTGGAACCACCCACGAGGCCACGTCTGGAATGTCGTCGTGAGACCGGCCTCATCCTGAGGTGCGACCGGAAGGTCGGGAACCCCTTCCAGACAAAGCAGGGGAGTCGACCCTCCTGTCCAGATCAGGAGGGTAGAAGGGGCTCAGAGGAAGTGGTGCGGGAAAACCTCGGTGTTCCTCTTGAGGGAGACCGGGATGTCGGGGCACTTTGTGGGTCGCATCAAGGGTGCCAAGTACCGTTTCGACCTCCAATACCTAACGTGGGACTTCTCCTGAGACACTGTAGCGGGAAAGGGCTTCATCTTGCGATGACGGGGGAACCACGTGGATTTTCTCGAGTTGCAGCGGGATTCTCGAGTTACGACGGGGAATTCAGGATGCCTCTTGTGTTGGCCCAGGGAAGTCCAATCTTCCATTCGAGTTGCGAAGGAAAGCTGGGGATTGCTCTCGAGTGACTGCAGGGCCAATAGACCTCATCTAGGCTTGTGTCCAGAAGCCAATGTTCCTCTCCAGGGGCGAAAGGGATCTCGGGGTTGCATTCCAGACGCACCCGGGGAGACAGGCATCCATCTCGAGTGGAAGCAAAGAACCCCGCTCTGCTCTCGAGTCGCGACGGGTATCTCTTGGAGCTCACTGGGTGGACTAAAGGGAGTCAAGCCTCCTGAGGCGTTTGGAGAGAGGTCGAGAGACTGGTCTCTAGGCCATACAGGAGACGAAGGCCCTCAAGTCGCGATGACGGGGGAGGCTCGGGGTTGTTCTCGAGCGGCGGCCCCAGTGTGCGGTTTCTCGCGAGGTACGACGGCGAGGTCAGTGAGCCTCTCGTGGGGCGGCAAGGAAGTCGGGTCTCCATGCGAATGGCGAGGGGGAGCGCGTCTTTACTCTCAAGTCATAGTAGGGGAATCTGGCCTCGAGACGTGTTGAAGAAGGTCTCTCGAGGTCTTTCTCGGGTTGAGGCAGGACACCCTGGGGTCCCTCGACTTGTGCAGGTGACCTCAGGGGGCTTCTCATGGTGGCTCTGAGAAGTCAGGGAAACTGGAGGTGGGAGGGGCCTCTCGGCACTCCACTGGGTTTGGTGCATTGGAAGAGGGCCTCATCTCCAGTTGAGGCAGGAACCTCAGGGTTCCTCTGACTTCAGACTCCGATCGCAAGGTCCCTGCAGACTTGGGACAGGAGAGTCAGGCCTCGTCTTGGGTTGAGGCATGGAACTCCGCTTGCCTCTCGAGGTGTTCCCGGGGAGACAGGCCACTTGTCGAGCGGTATTTGGAACCTGGGGGTCTTTTCCCGACGATGCACGGGCGAGTCACTGCCCCTTCGTGTTGACTTCATTCACAGGGTGGAGTTCGAAGAGGTGTCCGGGCATCGGGTTCTTATCAAGAGGGGACCGGGAAATCGGGGTCCTTCGGAATGTGGAACCACCCACGAGGCCACGTCTGGAATGTCGTCGTGAGACCGGCCTCATCCTGAGGTGCGACCGGAAGGTCGGGAACCCCTTCCAGACAAAGCAGGGGAGTCGACCCTCCTGTCCAGATCAGGAGGGTAGAAGAGGCTCCGAGGAAGTGTTGCCGGAAAACTTCGGTGTTCCTCTCGAGGGAGACCGGGATGTCGGGGCACTTTGTGGGTCGCATCAAGGGTGACAAGTACCGTTTCGAACTCCAATTCCTAAAGTGGGACTTCTCCTGAGACGCTGTAGCGGCACAGGGCTACATCTTGCGATGACGGGGGAACCACGTGGTTTTTCTCGAGGTGTAGCAGGATTCTCGAATTACGACGGGGAATTCAGGATGCCTCTTGTGTTGGCCCAGGGAAGTCCAATCTTCCATTCGAGTTGCGAAGGAAAGCTGGGGATTGCTCTCGAGTGACTGCAGGGCCAATAGACCTCATCTAGGCTTGTGTCCAGAAGCCAGTGTTCCTCTCCAGGGGCGACAGGGATCTCGGGGTTGCATTCCAGACACACCCGGGGAGACAGGCATCCATCTCGAGTGGAAGCAAAGAACCCCGCTCTGCTCTCGAGTCGCGACGGGTATCTCTTGGAGCTCACTGGGTGGACTAAAGGGAGTCAAGCCTCCTGAGGCGTTTGGAGAGAGGTCGCGAGATTGGTCTCTAGGCCATGCAGGAGACGAAGGCCCTCATCTCGCGATGACGGGGGAGTCTTGGGGTTGTTCTCGAGCGGCGGCCCCAGTGTGCGCTTTCTCACGAGGTACGACGGCGAGGTCAGTGAGCCTCTCGTGGGGCGCCAGGGAAGTCGGGTCTCCATGCGAGTGGCGAGGGCGAGCGCCTCATTGCTCTCGAGCCATGGTAGGGTGCCGGGGACCAGCCCCGGCTGATCCAGGGTATTCGAAGGAGAGACGGCGTAGGCGAAGATCAGGAAACCACTGCTTAATTAAATGTTAATTAAGGATATAAAGAGTAATAGAATGAGGATAGCTCAGTGAGGAAATTCAGTGGAGAAAAGAGGCTGAATAATTCAGCCAGAAGGTAAGAGAAAGAACGACATGGTGAGACCAAGTTTCGGTGAACAAGGCCCGCACTTTATTTTTCAAAGTAGTTTTTATACCTTAAGTTATGCATAGAGGATAATGGGGGAAGGGGTCGAGTCTTGCAGCAAACCAGGCTTTCTTCCTGCAAACTTATCATATGCAAAAGCTTAGGTGATTTGCATCATCTTCTGGCCCGGAGGCCTGTTAACATTTTAAGACCTTTTCTTCAGAAAACTTATTTTTCTCTAAAGGTGGTTGGTCAGGAGCCACCCTCCAAAAAAGCATTAGATAAAGTTGCATTCCTACAGAGCAAAGGTGTGGTGGGCTATAACAAGAAAAAGAATTAACTCAAGGGTCCCAGGTTACAAACATTAAAGCTACTACTTACACCAATTATATTAATCAATACACTGCCAGGGACACAGCAGGTAAGGGATATGGAAACTTAGCAGCAAACAATGGCCCAACAAGTGAAAAACCATTCACCAATACAATTTCTAATCAATCTTGTAACTACTCAAAAGAATCTGTGTTTAGACAGTTTAGAACATCTCCTGCCTCTCACAGTTGGGAGGCTCTGAACAATCCCATGTGGCCGGAAAAACCTATTCAGGCAGGCTAGAGGATTTCCAAAGGAGTTTGTAGGTTAAACACTGTCACACCCAGGAATTATTAACTGGAACTGTAAGCTAACTCTTTTTTCAGAGAGAGGTAGTGGGGGAGAGCCCCCCGTAAAGTCAGAGGTTTAGGTGAAAGCACAAGCAGAAAGTAGGCAGACTCTGGTTTTGGGGGTATATGCTCGAGAATTTCCAGGGGGACTCCTGAAGCTCGATCCCGCCTTTGCGTATGCCGAGCCTCCTTCCTCATGACCTTTGTCATGGGAGGAGTTCCTCACTGGCTCCCAGCAGTGATAGAAT
Organism: Bos indicus; assembly: GCF_029378745.1. Classification (NCBI taxonomy): domain Eukaryota; kingdom Metazoa; phylum Chordata; class Mammalia; order Artiodactyla; family Bovidae; genus Bos; species Bos indicus. Next base: position 479,537 of record NW_027223716.1, read on the forward strand.
TCCAGTGGAGCTATTCCAGATCCTGAAAGATGATGCTGTGGAAAGTGCTGCACTCAATATGCAATATGCAATATGCACTCAATATGCAATATGCCGGCTCACGGCAGTAGGGGAATCTGGCCTCGAGACGTGTTGAAGAAGGTCTCTCGAGGTCTTTCTCGGGTTGAGGCAGGACACCCTGGGGTCCCTCGACTTGTGCAGGTGACCTCAGGGGGCTTCTCATGGTGGCTCTGAGAAGTCAGGGAAACTGGAGGTGGGAGGGGCCTCTCGGCACTCCACTGGGTTTGGTGCATTGGAAGAGGGCCTCATCTCCAGTTGAGGCAGGAACCTCAGGGTTCCTCTGACTTCAGACTCCGATCGCAAGGTCCCTGCAGACTTGGGACAGGAGAGTCAGGCCTCGTCTTGGGTTGAGGCATGGAACTCCGCTTGCCTCTCGAGGTGTTCCCGGGGAGACAGGCCACTTGTCGAGCGGTATTTGGAACCTGGGGGTCTTTTCCCGACGATGCACGGGCGAGTCACTGCCCCTTCGTGTTGACTTCATTCACAGGGTGGAGTTCGAAGAGGTGTCCGGGCATCGGGTTCTTATCAAGAGGGGACCGGGAAATCGGGGTCCTTCGGAATGTGGAACCACCCACGAGGCCACGTCTGGAATGTCGTCGTGAGACCGGCCTCATCCTGAGGTGCGACCGGAAGGTCGGGAACCCCTTCCAGACAAAGCAGGGGAGTCGACCCTCCTGTCCAGATCAGGAGGGTAGAAGGGGCTCAGAGGAAGTGGTGCGGGAAAACCTCGGTGTTCCTCTTGAGGGAGACCGGGATGTCGGGGCACTTTGTGGGTCGCATCAAGGGTGCCAAGTACCGTTTCGACCTCCAATACCTAACGTGGGACTTCTCCTGAGACACTGTAGCGGGAAAGGGCTTCATCTTGCGATGACGGGGGAACCACGTGGATTTTCTCGAGTTGCAGCGGGATTCTCGAGTTACGACGGGGAATTCAGGATGCCTCTTGTGTTGGCCCAGGGAAGTCCAATCTTCCATTCGAGTTGCGAAGGAAAGCTGGGGATTGCTCTCGAGTGACTGCAGGGCCAATAGACCTCATCTAGGCTTGTGTCCAGAAGCCAATGTTCCTCTCCAGGGGCGAAAGGGATCTCGGGGTTGCATTCCAGACGCACCCGGGGAGACAGGCCTCCATCTCGAGTGGAAGCAAAGAACCCCGCTCTGCTCTCGAGTCGCGACGGGTATCTCTTGGAGCTCACTGGGTGGACTAAAGGGAGTCAAGCCTCCTGAGGCGTTTGGAGAGAGGTCGAGAGACTGGTCTCTAGGCCATACAGGAGACGAAGGCCCTCAAGTCGCGATGACGGGGGAGGCTCGGGGTTGTTCTCGAGCGGCGGCCCCAGTGTGCGGTTTCTCGCGAGGTACGACGGCGAGGTCAGTGAGCCTCTCGTGGGGCGGCAAGGAAGTCGGGTCTCCATGCGAATGGCGAGGGGGAGCGCGTCTTTACTCTCAAGTCATAGTAGGGGAATCTGGCCTCGAGACGTGTTGAAGAAGGTCTCTCGAGGTCTTTCTCGGGTTGAGGCAGGACACCCTGGGGTCCCTCGACTTGTGCAGGTGACCTCAGGGGGCTTCTCATGGTGGCTCTGAGAAGTCAGGGAAACTGGAGGTGGGAGGGGCCTCTCGGCACTCCACTGGGTTTGGTGCATTGGAAGAGGGCCTCATCTCCAGTTGAGGCAGGAACCTCAGGGTTCCTCTGACTTCAGACTCCGATCGCAAGGTCCCTGCAGACTTGGGACAGGAGAGTCAGGCCTCGTCTTGGGTTGAGGCATGGAACTCCGCTTGCCTCTCGAGGTGTTCCCGGGGAGACAGGCCACTTGTCGAGCGGTATTTGGAACCTGGGGGTCTTTTCCCGACGATGCACGGGCGAGTCACTGCCCCTTCGTGTTGACTTCATTCACAGGGTGGAGTTCGAAGAGGTGTCCGGGCATCGGGTTCTTATCAAGAGGGGACCGGGAAATCGGGGTCCTTCGGAATGTGGAACCACCCACGAGGCCACGTCTGGAATGTCGTCGTGAGACCGGCCTCATCCTGAGGTGCGACCGGAAGGTCGGGAACCCCTTCCAGACAAAGCAGGGGAGTCGACCCTCCTGTCCAGATCAGGAGGGTAGAAGGGGCTCAGAGGAAGTGGTGCGGGAAAACCTCGGTGTTCCTCTTGAGGGAGACCGGGATGTCGGGGCACTTTGTGGGTCGCATCAAGGGTGCCAAGTACCGTTTCGACCTCCAATACCTAACGTGGGACTTCTCCTGAGACACTGTAGCGGGAAAGGGCTTCATCTTGCGATGACGGGGGAACCACGTGGATTTTCTCGAGTTGCAGCGGGATTCTCGAGTTACGACGGGGAATTCAGGATGCCTCTTGTGTTGGCCCAGGGAAGTCCAATCTTCCATTCGAGTTGCGAAGGAAAGCTGGGGATTGCTCTCGAGTGACTGCAGGGCCAATAGACCTCATCTAGGCTTGTGTCCAGAAGCCAATGTTCCTCTCCAGGGGCGAAAGGGATCTCGGGGTTGCATTCCAGACGCACCCGGGGAGACAGGCCTCCATCTCGAGTGGAAGCAAAGAACCCCGCTCTGCTCTCGAGTCGCGACGGGTATCTCTTGGAGCTCACTGGGTGGACTAAAGGGAGTCAAGCCTCCTGAGGCGTTTGGAGAGAGGTCGAGAGACTGGTCTCTAGGCCATACAGGAGACGAAGGCCCTCAAGTCGCGATGACGGGGGAGGCTCGGGGTTGTTCTCGAGCGGCGGCCCCAGTGTGCGGTTTCTCGCGAGGTACGACGGCGAGGTCAGTGAGCCTCTCGTGGGGCGGCAAGGAAGTCGGGTCTCCATGCGAATGGCGAGGGGGAGCGCGTCTTTACTCTCAAGTCATAGTAGGGGAATCTGGCCTCGAGACGTGTTGAAGAAGGTCTCTCGAGGTCTTTCTCGGGTTGAGGCAGGACACCCTGGGGTCCCTCGACTTGTGCAGGTGACCTCAGGGGGCTTCTCATGGTGGCTCTGAGAAGTCAGGGAAACTGGAGGTGGGAGGGGCCTCTCGGCACTCCACTGGGTTTGGTGCATTGGAAGAGGGCCTCATCTCCAGTTGAGGCAGGAACCTCAGGGTTCCTCTGACTTCAGACTCCGATCGCAAGGTCCCTGCAGACTTGGGACAGGAGAGTCAGGCCTCGTCTTGGGTTGAGGCATGGAACTCCGCTTGCCTCTCGAGGTGTTCCCGGGGAGACAGGCCACTTGTCGAGCGGTATTTGGAACCTGGGGGTCTTTTCCCGACGATGCACGGGCGAGTCACTGCCCCTTCGTGTTGACTTCATTCACAGGGTGGAGTTCGAAGAGGTGTCCGGGCATCGGGTTCTTATCAAGAGGGGACCGGGAAATCGGGGTCCTTCGGAATGTGGAACCACCCACGAGGCCACGTCTGGAATGTCGTCGTGAGACCGGCCTCATCCTGAGGTGCGACCGGAAGGTCGGGAACCCCTTCCAGACAAAGCAGGGGAGTCGACCCTCCTGTCCAGATCAGGAGGGTAGAAGGGGCTCCGAGGAAGTGTTGCGGAAAACTTCGGTGTTCCTCTCGAGGGAGACCGGGATGTCGGGGCACTTTGTGGGTCGCATCAAGGGTGACAAGTACCGTTTCGAACTCCAATTCCTAAAGTGGGACTTCTCCTGAGACGCTGTAGCGGCACAGGGCTACATCTTGCGATGACGGGGGAACGACGTGGATTTTCTCGAGGTGTAGCAGGATTCTCGAATTACGACGGGGAATTCAGGATGCCTCTTGTGTTGGCCCAGGGAAGTCCAATCTTCCATTCGAGTTGCGAAGGAAAGCTGGGGATTGCTCTCGAGTGACTGCAGGGCCAATAGACCTCATCTAGGCTTGTGTCCAGAAGCCAGTGTTC